>NC_037671.1:93152390-93383594 GCF_003255815.1 Theropithecus gelada | reverse complement strand
GGCGGCAGAGCGAGACTCCGTCTCAAAAAAAAAAAAAAAAAAAAATTGCCTACTGTTTGTTTATACCACACTATTACTTTTTCAGTCCTTGTCAATGTTAATTTTGGTTGTTTCTAGATTTTTGCTATCACAAAAATTGCTGCTATTGACACTGGTTTCTACATATCCTGGAACAAATGTGAAAGTTTCTTTATGGCATATACTTGATGATAAAAATGCTTAATCTATGAATACGTGAATATTAATTTAATAGTAACTATTTCTACACTCCCACCAGATTCTTTAATTCACACTTTCTACACTATTGGATATTATCAGGATTCTTGATAGTTGAAAATCTAGGGTAAATAAAATTATATCCACTGCACTTTAAATTTACAATTCTCTTATGAATAATTAATTATGTTGATATTATTTACATATATTTACTTTAAAATCACGGTTTTTCTTCCATGTATCACCTAGTCCTGTGATTACCCCCCCTACTCCATTTTACAGTGCATTGTGTTCTTGCAATCTTTTCCTATCTTTGTTTCTTAAAGCATATGTCCTTCCAGGATCTATTTATATTGCAGCAGGAAGGTTTCTCAAAGTACCATGCCAGATACAGTAGCAATAGTTTTGAATGTGTATAAAGGACAACAAATATATCATGTAAACACAGGATGAGAAGGATTTTTCTATCTTAACACCCAAATGTTGCGTATAATAAATGTCAAACCCCAAGGAAGAATAAAATAGATGAGGGCTGGTTGTAGCGGTAGGGGCTAGTTAGTTGGGATGCATGTGAGCTAGTATTTGCCTTGATAGTTTATCATCGCAGGAAGCAGAAGACACTAAAACCAGAAAATCAAGCTAAATCAAAAGCCGAAAGGTAAGACCAAATCTCAGAAATCAAAAAGGCTTCCAAAGAATTACCAAGTGGGAGGCCACAAAACAAACATCAAAGTCAAAATATAGACTTCATTGACAAGGACCAGAACAAAGGCACACGTCCAAATGTGAACCAGTCCAGAGTGAGTGAAAAGATACAGAGGAAAACTGCCTAGAAATCGATGTTCTTCTCAGAGAGTTACTCATGTTATTTCCAGGATAAGATAATACATTTGATAGCTAAAGTAAAAGGGCCCAGGGAATGGTGGGCATTATATAACATTATATCATGGTCTCCATAAACTTTCATGGCTTGTTCAGAGCCGAGTCTTCTGGAGTCAAACAAACTCATGTACTGTTTGTTTGTTTGTTTGTTTTGTTTTGTTTTGTTTTTAGAGATGGGATGTTACTGTGTTGCTCAGGGCATGATTGTAGCTCACTGCAGCCTCTAACTCCTTGGCTAAAGCAATCCTTCTATCTCAGCCTCCCAAATAGCTTAATTAGAGGCATGAGCCCAGCATGCCTGCCATAGCAACTGTTTATTAGTCTAGCATTCTTTGTTTGGACTGCAGGAAAGCAAAATGTAGATTCTTAGAAAACTGGGCCAGTTTCCAGAGGTTTCACATAATGCTTAAGTCTAGGGGTAAACTGGAGAGGTAGATGGAGAGTTGAGAACTCTTAAAAGACGCACAGATGGCACTGACACCCTAAGTGAGAATTTGGGGTACTGAGGACAGAGACTGGAATGTTCATGGAGAGAATATCGTGACAAAGGAAATAACAGTTAGGTAGTTGCCAGTGGTTAGCTGTCTCAGTTAAGAAATATGACTTACAAATCTAACTCTGGCCCTTGTGATCAAAATTGGGAATTAAAAAAGGAATAAGAAAGTGTTACTCATCTTGAATAATCTGTAATTTTAAATCCCATCATCCAAAGATAAGAAGAAATTCCCAGGTCTCTATCTTTATCAAACTATATTCGCCCTGTAAAATACCTTAGCAAATAAATGTAAGGTGCTCCTTTTGTACTTAGTAGGTATGAAACAGAAAGTACAAATCTATATAATTGGGCAGTCATGCTTTATCTAAATCTGACCATGTCATGCTGTGGCTCTTTCTTTTAACCTATCATCATATATATTATTAAAAGTATTTATTAGTCTTAATCTTTATGGTCCCTACACAGACAAACAAAATCACAATACACTTCATTCTTACTTGTAAGCATTGCCAAGGAAACAACAGAAGCATTTGGTCTCTTGATTTTTATACTGCCAAACCATGCTTATTTGCATGAAGCTACTAAATTAGGAGAAGAAGCTGAGTTTATTTATGTTTTTAATGTATAATAATTAAAATGTTTTCAATAATGTTTTAAAGGCCTAGTTAAAATTATGTATTTTTTTCTCATTTCACTAACCAGAGAACATAGGAGATGAGCTGAAAATATATTAATTTTAAAATTAATTTTAATAGTAAACATAACAAGAATGAATGAGAGAGATTTAGAGAAAAAAATGGTACGTATTATTGGCTTCCTAATAGTATATTTGTGTTCAAGTTTCTAATGCAGTAAATGTGCTCTTTGAAGTATCTCTCTTTCTAAGGTTTTCTTCTTAATTTCACACCAGGTAATCATTCAAAATATAAAGATATTTTTCTCTGGATCATAATTGATAATAGAACTTGTTTCTGAAACTTGAATGTGTGTATAACATAGTCTTTTCTTGAGCCCAAATATCATTTTAACCATGCTAAGAGAGTCTTGTTTGTTTCCTTGCATGGTTTTTCATTTTCTCTCTTTTTTTTTAACTTTTATTTTAGAGTGGGGGGTGCCTGTGCAGATTTGTTACACGGGTAAATTGCACATCACTGAGGTTTAGTACATGAATGATACCATCACTCAGGTAGTACCTGATAGTTTTTCAATCTCCTTTTGCCTTTCATTTTGCCTCCTAGTAGTCCCACTGTCTACTTTTCTAATCTTTCTTTCCTTGTATACTCAACGTTTAGCTCTCACGTATAAGAGAGAACGTGGTATTTGTTTTTCTGTTCTTGGATTAATTTGCTTAGGATGATGACCTGCAGCTGCATCAATGTTGCTGTGAAGAACACGATTTTGCTCATTTTTATGGATGTGACATATTCCATGATGTATATGTACCATGTTTTCTTTATCCAGTCCACTTTTGATGAGCATCTAGGTTGATTCTAAGTCATTGCTATTATAAATAGCTCTGTGATGAACATATATAAGCATGTCTCCTTTTGGTAGAATGATTTAGTTTTCTTTGAGTATACATCCAGTACTGGGAATTTGGGGCCAAATAATAGGTAGTTAAATTCTTAGTTCTTTAAGAAATCTCCACACTGTTTTCCACAGAGGCCAAATGTATATGCCCACCAGCAGTGTATAAATGTTCCCTTTTCTTTGAAACCTTACCAATGTCTGCTTTTTTTTTTTTTTTTTTTTTTTTTTTTTTGACTTTTTAATAATGGCCACGCTGACTGGTGTGAGATGGTGTCTCATTGTGGTTTCAATTTGCATTTCTCTAATAATTAATAATGTTGAGCACTTTAAAAAATATATTCCCTGGACACATGTAGTCTTTCTTTAAGAAGTTTCTGCTTATGTCCTTTGCCCATTTTTTAATGGGTTTTTGTTTCTTGTTGAGTTGTTTAAGTTCCTTATGGATTCTGGATATTAAACCTTTGTGGGATGTATAGTTCGTATACATTTTCTCCCATTCTGTAGGTTGTCTTTTTACTCTGCTGATAGCTTTTTGTTTGTTTGCTTGCTTTTGCTCTGCAGAAGCTCTTTAGTTTAATTACGTTCCACTTGTTAATTTTTGTTTTGGTTGCAATTGCTTCTGGGGACTTAGTCATAAATTCTTTGCTAAATCGATGTCCAGAATGGTTTCCTGGGTATTCTTTTAGGATTTTTATAGTTTCATGTCTTACATTTAAGTCTTTAATCCATCTTAAATTACTCTTTTATATATGGTGAATGGTAGGGGTCCAGTTTTATTCTCTGCATATGGTTAGCCAGTTATACCAGCATCATTTATTGAGCAGGGAGTCCTTTCCTCATTGCTTGTTATTGTGGACTTTGTTGAAGATCAGATGGTTGTAGGAGATAGGGCTGATCGCCATGGCACATGCGTGAAATCCAAGCACGTTGAGAGGCTGAGACTGGCGGATCACCTGAGATCAGAAAGTGGAGACCAGCCTGGCCAACACAGTGAAACCCCGTCTAGTAAAAATACAAAAAAATTAGCCAAGCATGCTTGTAATCCCCGTTACTGTGAGTGAGACAGGAGAATCTCTTGAACCTGGGAGCTGGAGGTTGCTGTGAGCTAAGATCGTGCCACTGCACTGCAGCCTGAGCAACAGAGCGAGACTCCGTCTCAAAATAAAAGCTAGCTAGCTAGCTAGATAGATAGATAGATAGATAGAGAGATAGACAGATAGATAGACAGACAGACAGACAGACAAACATTGTTGCAGGAGCCTGTAGAAGCTATTCAGAAGGCTGAGGTAGAAGCATGGCCTGAACCCAAGAGTTTGAGGCTGCAGTGAGCTAAGATCCTGGCATGTTACTTATTCATCTTACTATTTTGAATTAAAAACAGAACAGATCGCTGTGCAAAGCCTTGGAAAGCCTGTTTATGAGAGCAAAAGCACTTATTTCTTCGTTTTTGTTCTTTAGCATCCCATTAAAATTCTAATAAAGTTGCTGTATTTCCTCAGATATTCTCGGCCTCCACTACTTTTCTGATTGTATGTTCAGAACTGCAATTCGTTTGTTTCTCTCTTTTTGAGAACAAAAAAGAAAAGCAATCAAAATACTAGTATTTCTCAAAAAGAACTATTATCTTCCTGGGAACAGACAAAACTGCATCTACTACTACAAGACCTGAACATATATTTGTGTTTTCTTAAATGTTTATGAACATTTTAATCTTTCCATTCAAAAAAAATTTCTTAATTACAAAATTTTCTTGCAATGTACTTAAACAGTTTTAAGCAATTTAAAAGAATTGTATTTCAAAATATAGTTGATTGATATAATCAATTCATACCACACTATCAAAAATATAAATAATTCAGTTATATCAAAGACTAATTTTGGTTTTTAAAGTATCTTAAATAAGGCCATGATTATATTTAAGGAAGGACATTATTCTATACAAAATGATGTACATACATAACTATTTATCTCATTTTAAAACGTCTATATGTTCACTTCTATAAAATTACTTTAAGGGACCAAATATTTAGTCTCTTATAAAAATAATCTATCCCCTGAAAATACCAGCCTCAGAAGAAAGCTTTACCAAATTTATCATTATAAAATATAGAAAACACTTTTAAAATCTCTCAATATTACTGATAATTTAAGTATCAGGAATTATAAAATAAAATATAAATTAAAAGCTATAATCTGAGTGATTGCAGAATAAAAATATAAATCCTAAAAGTAAGGTTAACAGGTTACACTCTGGGTAAAACTGATAACAAATAATTTCATTAATGTTGAATTTGCAGTATTCTTATTTTGCATCAACTTTGTAGTTTGTTAGAGATTGTGCCAAGTTGATTTTCAAAGAATAACATGTTCTTTAAGATTTTTCTCAGTAACTTTTAGTTGGTCTTTAAAAATAAGGGTTCAGTACTTTTCTCTTTTAGGGTCAAAGCTCTTTATTAACCGAAGACTTTATTTGCCTTTACAGATAGTGGAGATACTCATAAAGAATTTTAAGTAAATTTTATTAAAACATTTTTAGAATAGTTTGGTAACTTCTGTAGGAATAGTAATTTAATGTTTTTTTTTTGTGGCTGCATATTTTTAATTTTTACAAAATTTTTCATGAAGTGATAAAAATATTAGTATTAATTTTATATTATCAGTTAAATAAAGAAATTACTATAAAGTTATACTATACTTATATTACTCAAAAATTATTATATAAAGTTCATATTACTGATGCAGTTCAAGGAGGGTGATTAATATTCTAATCATGTGTTGAGATTAATATTCTAACAAACAAGGCTCACTGAAATGTATGGGAACCTGCATGTAGAATGGTAAAATAGTAATTAATATGGATCATATTACATAGGAATGAATCACAGGTTAGGAGATTACTCTAAACATTGAGACTGCTTTTTACCAGATATGCATATTATTCCCAAATCTGAGACTACATGCCCTGGAGAAAATATTTTATGATCCAACTAACATTTGAAAATTTGATAATGCAACTCTGTTATCTAGATAAATTGAATATTTACTAAATCTAATTGATATTAAATCTGGCAATCATGTCACTGACTCTTTTCTGTAGCCAAAATTATTCTCAATATACTGTTTGCATATCTTTAGTAGAACATTTTTTATTCCACCAGCAAACATCAAGTTAGAAATGTTTTATTATCTACCATAGAATGAAATATTATATTAATAGTATGAAAAATTGCATAATATCTGATTAGTGGTCAGTTTTATGTCTTCATAAAAATGTTATAGACATAGTATCAACTTTTAGTCAAGTAGTTCACGACTGGGGATGTATATTGGACCCTTAATTTTCTGAATGTATTTTCTATATTCATTAAATTAATCAAAACAAAAACAAACAGAAAATTTCTTACCATTTCTACTTATCTGTGAAATTTTTAAAAATAAAAATAAGCTAAAGTTATTTCTTGAAGTAGTCACTTCTTTTTCTAACTATGCATTGTATATCTCCCCTTGAAAGTCCCTTAGTCATTATACAATGAATTTGTTTTTTAAATGAGGCCATGGTTATATTTGAAGAAGGGCATCTTTCCACAAAAAGCATATATACATAAGTGTTTCTCTCATTTTAAAGTGTCCATGTGCACTTCTGTAAAATTTTAAATCACCACCTGTACCCTACAAACTGCTTTCCATCTTATTTCTCTATCCAGGCGCACACACACACACACACACACAAACTCAGAATTGAACCCAGGCTCTTGTCTCTCTGCACCCCTTCCATCTTTTAAGCAGTTCCCACCATTTTCTCATACTCATATCCTTAAACAGCGCTT
Organism: Theropithecus gelada; assembly: GCF_003255815.1. NCBI lineage: Eukaryota > Metazoa > Chordata > Mammalia > Primates > Cercopithecidae > Theropithecus > Theropithecus gelada. The sequence goes on along the minus strand of NC_037671.1, from coordinate 93,376,643 downwards.
CTCTACTGTCCCACTAAAAATGCCTTGTTTTCATACCTCGTTCTTTCTTCTCCCTGTTTATCTTCAATCTATTCTGCACACTTTTTACTTATTGATCTTTCTAAAACAGATATTTTTACATCAAGCACATTATATAGATTTTGTGATGACTCCCTGTAGCCTTGGAATAAACCCACTCTTTAGTATGACATACAAGGATGGTGCCTACGTCCTCAGCCTCTGTGCCACTCTTCTGTGTTACACATACCACCACCATGTTCTTCATGCTTCATTTTTCTTTCTGTTGCCACAAATGCCCATCTCATTCTTTACTGAGGAGTTTCTAAATTAATTCTACTAGATATTCAGCTTTACGATCATCTCTCCCAAAACTCCTTCTCTGGCCCTCAAGTCATACTAGATGGACTTCTACTGTGGCATTAATCTCAGCTATGAGAACAATCTATATGCTCCATCCCACTGTCCCACATTTGACTGAGGATTTTAAAGGCTAGTACTGTGTCTTCACCCAATGACTAGTATAATTTTTATTTAATGAATATTTGTTTAATAAATAATTAAATGAATAAATTGTAATCACTTGTCAATAAGTATGCTATGAGTCCAGTCAATAGGCCCAAGTTTCTTTGACAGATTTCTAAAGCTAGGTATTCATCAAAGCATAAATAATCATTGTGATACATTTAGATTCCAATCATATATTGAGTTCATGAAATAAAATCACTTTAGAATAACTTATTTGAAATAGCAGTGCATATAGATACAGAGTTTATTATGTTACTGTCTACAGTCATGAATTGTTTATGGACAGGGATACTTTCTGAGGAATACATCTAAGGCAATTTCATTGCTGTGAAAACATTGTAGTGTACTTACACAAACCTGGATGGTATACCTACTACACACCTAGGCTACATGGTATAGCCTATTGCCCCTAGGTTGCAAACTTGTACAGCATGTTACTGTAGTAAATACTGTAGGCAATCACAACATAATGATATTTGTGTATCTAATCATACCTAAACATAGAAAAGGCACAATAAAAATATGATATAAAAAGTAAAAAATGTTATGCCTGTATAAGTCACTTACCACAACTGGATCTTGCAGGACCGATAGTTGCCCTGGGTGAGTCAGTGAGTGAGTGGGGAGGGAATGAGAAAGCCTAGGACATTAATGGACACTGCTGTAGACTTTGCAAGCATTATACACTCAGGCTGCAATATGTGTATTAAAAATATTTGTTTCTTTCTTAGCTTACTTTAACTTTCTTCCTTTTTAAACTATTTTTTTTAACTTTTTGACTCTTTTGTAATAACGCTTAGCTTAAAACACAAACACACGTACCGTTGTACAAAAATATATTTTTCTTTCTATCATTCTATAAGCTTTATTTATTTTTAAAGATGATCTATTTATTTTTACTTTTAAAACTTTTTGTTAAAAACTAAGAAAGAAGCACACACATTAGCCTAAGTCTACACGGGGTCACGGTCACCAATATCACTGTCTCCTATCTTGTCCCACTGGAAGGTCTGCAGGGACAGTGACACACATGGAACTGTCATCTTCTATGATAACAACATTTTCTTTTGGAATACCTCCTGAAGGACCTGTCTGAGGCTGCTTTAAGTTAATATGTGCTTTTTTTTTTTTTTAATAAATGGAAGGAGTACACTGTAAAGATATAAAGTATAATATAATGATGTACATAAATCAGTAACGTGGCTATTGATTATCATTAGCAAGTATTATGTAGTATACATAATTGTATGAGCTGTACTTTCATATGACTAGCAGCACAGTTGGTTTGTTTATACCAGCATCACCACACACACGTGAGTAATGCATTGCGTTATTACATTATGATGGCTATGATGTCACTAGGCAGCAATAAATTTTTGTTTTATGATACTCTTATGAGACCATTGTTTCATATATGGTTGTTCTTTGATTGAAAAGTTGTTATACAGCACAAGACTATATTTAGAAATAGTTGCCGAGAACTAGATTTAATTTATTATGTCAAAGAAACTTTTACATTAACATATTTGATTATTTCTTCAAAAATTTGGACAACTAGTTGGAAGTCTCGTGAAATTTTCTTTGAATTGCTTAAAAGCTTAATTTAATACTTTGGTTGTCAGGTTTTCAAGCAAATCTGAACATCGACATAAAAGATAGCATTAATCCCAAGTACTGCAGGAAATAACGGTGAAAAATTACACACACACACACACACACACAAAATGAGAAAGCTTCTAAATAGTACTTGGGGTGCTAGGGCAAACCACCCATCAACCTGAACTGTAAACTCAAGGTATTTTAAAGAATGGAAAAAAATGCCTAATTTTTAGCCCTCTGCTCCCCTACCACACTACACACACACTACATATATATATGTGTGTATATATGTATATATTTTTAAGCCACGAAAAGCTTTAATATGAAGGCATAGTATAATAATGTTAGTTTAATTTATTTTTCTATTCAAACTAACTTAACTTTAGGCTACATTTGTGAAAATATGGAAAAACATGGTAAGTGTTCCAGTTTATCACATATTAGCTGTACTAATCTCTTTATGCTTTGCCTTTCTCATTTGTAAATAAAGTAATAGAATATAGAGGAATTTTGTAAAAATTAAATGACAGAATCCCTGTGAACAAGTAAACAGTGCCTAGCATGTAGTAGGCATTTAATATATATATAAACTGTGTTTACTTATAAACATAAATAAAACCTAGCAAATATTTACACCTATTACTCAAATTTGTTTTTAAGAAAGGAAAGAAAAAGATAATTTATTATTTTAGTTGACTGGTATTAGTTTGAGTATATACTGAAATAAGCAGGTCTCCTTTTCCAATAGTTTAAGGAAAATTACCTTTATTTCATGTTTTTCTTCCTGGCATTTTGTTTGGCATTATGTAGACCTAACCCTTTATCAGGGATCACCAAGCTGCTTATAGGCGGCAGATTATTCAAAGTAAAATTTTAGTTTTAAGTGGTTTTTGCTGTTCTTGTTTTTTGCAATCACATATTTACTAGAATATCTAATAGAGAAATGTAACTATATAAATACTAAAGATAATATAATTTGCATTTTGTAGAAAAAAGGATTTTTATTTTCAAATTTGTATCATTCTGTTCATATTGACCATTTATAACAATTTAGCTATACATATATATATACCATAGAAGTATTTTTAACTACATATTTATAATTAAATTACAATAAATAAAAAGAATTAAAACAATATACATAATCAGTAACTTTTAAAAGTATTATTAGCAAGATTATGTGCTATTCATAATTGTATGTGCTATAAATTCCTCGTAAAGTTCCCCATAAATTAAAGTCAGTCCATGAAATCTTTAAATTCAAATTTAGCTATTCCCAAGGAGAAATGCTGAATTATTGCTTAAAAAAATCTCTAGGTGTTTGAATTAAATAGCTTCATATTAATTTTTAAATACGACAATTGTATGCATTCCATTTCAAGTCTTGACAATTATTTCCCTGTTGATTCTAAATCAGGAAATAGATGCCAGTAAGCTGAACTATTGTTATGCTTCCAGCTGCAGCTGCACAGTCTCAGAGATAGTGGTGAAAAATTAAAAACAACACTGGAGAATGGTTTTTAAAAGGTATGAAAGTCATCTTAGATTTTTAAGAAATCTCAGTCAAACCACTTGCACCTGGGTTATCACATATTTTGTTTTAGATGACAATAATGTAGTTGTGAAATTTCTTTACATGGGCACATAGAAGCATATTTTAGCTATCTTTTTAAATATTATTTCTGTCTTTTTCATCTTTGAATAGAATAAAGCAATTACTTATGCCTTTGCTTTTGGTTCTAAGTTTAACATTCATTTATGTGTATCTGTGTATGTATTTTACAAAAACCATCTCTGTTAAATAATCCATGCCTTAATGGATAGTAGAAAAAAAAATCAAAATGCTTAAGTATGTTAGAATAAGGAAGAAAGGAAAAATTTATATGTACATTTTGTGTTATGAGTCAGGCATCAAAATAACAGAATTTCATGAGATTTTTACTAGGGATGAGGCATTTGTGAGACACACTGTGGGATTTGCAAAAGAATAGAACTCATTCTACCTTCAAGGAGCCCTCAATATTTTCACAATACACAGACAATGAAAGATAAGAAAGATGAAACTAAAAGAAGATAACATACCTGTTTTCTAAGTAATCCAGTCTAAACAATCCTGGTGAATCCAAATCTTTGTTTTTAAATCAAAAATAAAAAATTGTATCCAATATTTCACCACAAACAAATGCTACCAAGGGAAAGAACTGACAGTCACATGTTCTAGGTTGGCCTATGAAGCATAAAAGTACATTTAAGATTTAAGATATTTTAGGTATCCTAACTATAGTAACAGTCTCATTACTATGTATCTCAGAAGTAAGAGATGACAAGTTAAGTACATCAGGAAAGAAGGCCTCCCAAGTCATTGTGCAAGTAAATTAAAGGTGAGTAGAACATTTGTAATTAAAATTTTATAAAAGAGAATCATAAAGAGGTGAAAAATCAGGCTTGGTTTAAATATTGAAAATTTTCCTTTTTATCAAACAAAGTTTTACTGGGAATCTGGAGACTGAAGTTCTAATCGTAGCACAGTCACTAATTTCTCATCTATGATCTTATTTTCCTATGTATATAATGAGGGAATTCATATAAAATTCCTTCTGTCTGTCATTTTCTATGATTCTCTTATCAGCCTTGTCTGTAAAAATAGCCCATTCTTTGACGTGTTATAGATAAGGTGACTCCATTTATTTCACCCTAGATATTAATGTAGTCAATAGGTTTTCTGTAGTGGGTAGAAACATTTTTATTTTGTGAGTTTCACAAGAATTAGTAGTAGATGTCTTTTGATAGAAGATATCACATATAAAACATTTTCTCCTATGTGTTTCTGTTAATAATTATCCATAACTACCCTTCATACAAGCTTCTTGCTTATATCTCTCTTGGTTAATCCCTAAGTAATTGAGCCTAAAGCTTCAACTAAGTGAAATAGGAACTTGTTTTTCACTACCTCAATAAAGTGACTAGAAATTTTTGCCTTAAATGAAACATTTTTCTCTTTTTTAAATATACTTTTATTTTAAGTTTAGGAGTACACATACAGGTTTATTACATAGGTAAACATGTGTCATGGGTGTCTGTTGTACACATTATTTAATCAGTCAGATATTAAGCCTAGTAACCAATAGTTATTTATTCTGATCCTTTCCCTCCCCCAACCCTCAACTTTCCAAAAGTCCTCAGTGTGTGTTGTTCCCCTCTATGTGTCCGTGTATTCTCATCATTTACCTCCCATTTATAAGTGAGAACATACAGTATTTGGGTTTTTGTTCCTGAGTAGTTTCCTAAGGATACATCCATGTTCAGCTCCATCCCTGTCCCATAGAGAACATAATCCCATTCTTTTTAGGGCTGCATAGTTATTCCACAGTGTAAATAAACCACATTTTCTTTATCCAATCTATCGTTGATGAACATTTAGATTGATTCCATGTCTTTGCTATTGTGAACAATGCTGCAATGAACATATGCATGCATATGTATTTATGATAGAGCAATTTATATTCCTCTGAGTGTATATCCAGTAATGGGATTGCTGGATTGAATGGTATTTGTTTTTAACTTTCTGAAGTTTAAAAGGGACCTCCACTTAATTTTAATATAACCTGTAAATGACAATGCTGGAATGATTTTTGTAGAGGGGTTTTCATAATTACTACCTGTGTACCAGAATCTTGACTGAACTTGATAGGATGGTCCAATTTATGTACATTATATTTATAACAATATAAAATTCACAGCTTAAGATTTTAAGTCAAAACCAAATTATTCTAATTCACAAATAAGAACAAAATATCTTTATCCACATGAACCCTATTATTTGCCTCTTTTATAGCCTTAGTGTTATTTGCAAAGTGTTTTTAACTACTGCTAAAATAAATGTCCAACTTTAAAAAAAGAAGTTTACCTAAATGCATTTATCTCCCATTTGCTTTCTCCTAACATATTCTGTAATGCTGGATTCCTGCTTTGCTTTTAGAAGACACACACATGCACACATCAGATACACATGTTTTTGCTCACAAGACCCTGAAACTTTCACTGTAAGCTGAACACATTTTTTGGAAATGCAAGTTCTCAACCACTCTTGGCATTCTCTACTCTCCACAAGGGATTAGGTGTCTTAAGCTTCTTTTCACATAAAGGATTACATGATGATTACATATAAAAACATATAATTTCAATGCAGTACTTGCAGCATAATAACTTTTGTACTCTATTAGGAAGCCCCCTGCAGTTATACCATTTCATAGCCAATGATATTTATACCACATTAGTGTTTCAGATATTTTTTTAAAATTCACTTTATTTAAAAATTATGTGTGTGTCAATCACTTCTTGTTCTAGTCCTTTAGTAATTTGGAATTATTTTTCTGTATAACTTTGTAGCATTTTTTTGAATCCCTAGTTCCATGGTATTTTATCCAAGAGAAAGTAGTGTTTAGATATTTAGGACTAAAATGTGTAGTAATAATACATGGCACGTACTTACCACATATTCTATACCATTTTTTTTTTCATTTGTTTACCAGTTCTACACACATAGAAAGTGAAAAATGAATGAGATTCGGATATGGAAAATGTCTAAGCGAGGATTCAAACAGTTCTTTACATCTCAGATCCAAAGGTCCTTTCCATTTGTTCACATTCACTCCCTTTTTTATCCACCTTCAATGTAGATATCTAAGTTTTATGATTAGAAAAACACTGTGTTTAAAGTTCCCATTAATAATAATTTTTTGAAATTCACTTTTGTCTTTCAATTTTATACCACAGAGTTTACAAAATACACTTTTACGTCTTGAGAAGGTCCTCTGTAATGACTACTCAGATGCTCTCTGGGCATAATGGGATGGATGACAAAGGCAGTTTGCTAATACCTAAAAAGACTGAGTGACAGAAGCCCTTGATTACCATCTTCTCTTTTCTGGTCTCACTTCATGCTTCTCCACTACAAGCTGAGACTTTAAAGTCCACCTTCCACAACAAGAAAAGTTTATACTTGATTCCAGCATTTCTATAACTATATTCCTTGGATTCATTCCTAAGCATAACAGGAATTTTACAAAAAAATAAATGCTACAGTTTGAATCACATATGGAAAAACAATGGGCCAAATGAAGACAAACAAATTTCTCTGTTCAGTGTCTACAATATGCTAATGTTCATTTTATGAGGCCAGCATCATCCTGATACCAAAGCCTGGCAGAGACACACACAAAAAAGGTAATTTTAGACCAATATCTCTGATGAACATCGATGCAAAAATCCTCAATAAAATACTGGGAAACCAAATCCAGCAGCACATCAAAAAGCTTATCCACCATGATCAAGTGGGCTTCATCCCTGGGATACAAGGCTGGTTCAACATTCGCAAATCAATAAACATAATCCAGCATACAAACAGAACCAAAGACAAAAACCACGTGATTATTTCAATAGATGAAGAGAAGGCCTTTGAAAAAATTCAACAGCCTTTCATGCTAAAAATTCTCAATAAATTCGGTTGTGATGGGATGTATCTCAAAATAGTAAGAGCTATTTATGACAAACCCACATCCAATACCATACTGAATGCACAAAAACTGGAAGCACTCCCTTTGAAAACTGGCACAAGACAGAGATGACCTCTCTCACCACTCCTATTCAACATAGTGTTGGAAGTTCTGGCTAGGGCAATCAGGCAGGAGAAAGAAAGAAAGGGTATTCAGTTAAGAAAAGAGGAAGTCAAATTGTCCCTGTTTGCAGATGACATGATTATATATTTAGAAAACCCCATCGTCTTAGCCCAAAATCTCCTTAAGCAGATAAATAACTTCAGCAGTCTCAGGATACAAAATCAATGTGCAAAAATCACAAGCATTCTTATACACCAATAACAGAAAAACAGAGAGCCAAATCATGAGTGAACTCCCATTCACAATTGCTTCAAAGAGAATAAAATATCTAGGAATCCAACTTACAAGGGATGTGAAGGACATCTTCAAGGAGAACTACAAACCACTACTCAATGAAATAAAAGAGGACACAAACAGTATGATATTGGCTGTGGGAATGTCATAAATAGCTCTCATTATTTTGAGATACGTTCCATCAATACCGAATTTATTGAGAGTTTTTAGCATAAAGGGCTGTTGAATTTTGTCAAAGGCCTTTTCTGCATATATTGAGATAATCATGTGGTTTTTGTCTTTGGTTCTGTTTATATGCTGGATTACGTTTATTGATTTGTGTATGTTGAACCAGCCTTGCATCCCAGGGATGAAGCCCACTTGATCATGGTGGATAAGCTTTTTGATGTGCTGCTGGATTCGGTTTGCCAGTATTTTATTGAGGATTTTTGCATCGATGTTCATCAGGGATATTGGTCTAAAATTCTCTTTTTTTGTTGTGTCTCTGCCAGCCTTTGGTATCAGGATGATGTTGGCCTCATAAAATGAATTAGGGAGGATTCCCTCTTTTTCTATTGATTGGAATAGTTTCCGAAGGAAAGGTACCAGCTCCTCCTTGTACCTCTGGTAGAATTCAGCTGTGAATCCATCTGGTCCTGTACTTTTTTTGGTTGGTAGGCTATTAATTATTGCCTCAATTTCAGAGCCTGCTATTGGTCTATTCAGGGCTTCAGCTTCTTCCTGGTTTAGTCTTGGGAGAGTGTAAGTGTCCAGGAAATTATCCATTTCTTCTAGATTTTCTAGTTTATTTGCGTAGAGGTGTTTATAGTATTCTCTGATGGTAGTTTGTATTTCTGTGGGGTCGGTGGTGATAGCCCCTTTATCATTTTTCATTGCCTCTATTTGATTCTTCTCTCTTTTCTTCTTTATTAGTCTTGCTGGCAGTCTATCAATTTTGTTGATCTTTTCAAAAAACCAACTCCTGGATTCGTTGATTTTTTGGAGGGTTTTTTGTGTCTCTATCTCCTTCAGTTCTGCTCTGATCTTAGTTATTTCTTGCCTTCTGCTAGCTTTTGAATGTGTTTGCTCTTGCTTCTCTAGTTCTTTTAATTGTGATGTTAGAGTGTCAATTTTAGATCCTTCCTGCTTTCTCCTGTGGGCATTTAGTGCTATAAATTTCCCTCTACACACTGCTTTAAATGTGTCCCAGAGATACTGGTATGTTGTATCTTTTTTCTCATTGGTTTCCAAGAACATCTTTATTTCTGCCTTCATTTCGTTATATACCCAGTAGTCATTCAGGAGCAGGTTGTTCAGTTTCCATGTAGTTGAGCGGTTTTGATTGAGTTTCTTAGTCCTGAGTTCTAGTTTGATTGCACTGTGGTCTGAGAGAGCGTTTGTTATAATTTCTATTCTTGTACATTTGCGGAGGAGTGCTTTAATTCCAATTATGTGGTCAATTTTGGAATAAGTGCGATGTGGTGCATACTGAATGGACAAAAACTGGAAGCATTCCCTTTGAAAACTGGCACAAGACAGGGGTGCCCTCTCTCACCACTCCTATTCAACATAGTGTTGGAAGTTCTGGCTAGGGCAATCAGGCAAGAGAAAGAAATCAAGGGTATTCAGTTAGGAAGAGAAGAAGTCAAATTGTCCCTATTTTCAGATGACACGATTGTATATTTAGAAAACGCCATCGTCTCAGCCCAAAATCTCCTTAAGCTGATAAGCAACTTCAGCAAAGTCTCAGGATACAAAATCAATGTGCAAAAATCACAAGCGTTCTTATACACCAGTAACAGACAAACAGAGTGCCAAATCATGAATGAACTCCCATTCACAATTGCTTCAAAGAGAATAAAATACCTAGGAATCCAACTTACAAGGGATGTAAAGGACCTCTTCAAGGAGAACTACAAACCACTGCTCAGTGAAATAAAAGAGGACACAAACAAATGGAAAAACATACAATGCTCATGGATAGGAAGAATCAATATTGTGAAAATGGCCATACTGCCCAAGGTAATTTATAGATTCCATGCCATCCCCATCAAGCTACATGAGTTTCTTCACAGAATTGCAAAAAAATGCTTTGAAGTTCATATGGAACCAAAAAAGAGCCCACATTGCCAAGACAATCCTAAGTTAAAAGAACAAAGCTGGAGGCATCACGCTACCTGACTTCAAACTATACTACAAGCCTACAGTAACCAAAACAGCATGGTACTGGTACCAAAACAGAGATATAGACCAGTGGAACAGAACAGAGGCCTCAGAAATAATACCACACATCTACAGCCATCTGATCTTTGACAAACCTGAGAGAAACAAGAAATGGGGAAAGGATTCCCTATTTAATAAATGGTGCTGGGAAAATTGGCTAGCCATAAGTAGAAAGCTGAAACTGGATCCTTTCCTTACTCCTTATACAAAAATTAATTCAAGATGGATTAGAGACTTAAATGTTAGACCTAATACCAGAAAAACCCTAGAAGAAAACCTAGGAAATACCATTCAGGACATAGGCATGGGCAAGGACTTCATGTCTAAAACACCAAAAGCAATGGCAACAAAAGCCAAAATTGACAAATGGGATCCAATTAAACTAAAGAGCTTCTGCACAGCAGAAGAAAGTACCACCAGAGTGAACAGGCAACCTACAGAATGGGAGAAATTTTTTGCATTCTACTCATCTGACAAAGGGCTAATATCCAGAACCTAAAAAGAACTCAAACAAATTTACAAGAAAAAAACAAACAACCCCATCAAAAAGTGGGCAAGGGATATGAACAGACATTTCTCTAAAGAAGACGTGCATACAGCCAACAGACACATGAAAAAATCCTCATCATCACTGGTCATCAGAGAAATGCAAATCAAAACCACAATGAGATACCATCTCACACCAGTTAGAATGGCAATCATTAAAAAGTCAGGAAACAACAGGTGCTGGAGAGGATGTGGAGAAATAGGAACACTTTTACACTGTTGGTGGGATTGTAAACTAGTTCAACCATTATGGAAAACAGTATGGTGATTCCTCAAGGATCTAGAACTAGAAGTACCATATGATCCAGCCATCCCATTACTGGGTATATACCCAAAGGATTATAAATCATGCTGCTATAAAGATACATGCACACGTATGTTCATTGCAGCACTCTTCACAATAGCAAAGACTTGGAATCAACCCAAATGTCCATTAGTGACAGACTGGATTAAGAAAATGTAGCACATATACACCATGGAATACTATGCAGCCATAAAAAGGGATGAGTTTGTGTCCTTTGTAGGGACATAGATACAGCTGGAAACCATCATTCTCAGCAAACTATCACAAGAACAGAAAACCAAACACTGCATGTTCTCACTCATAGGTGGGAACTGAACAATGAGATCACTTGGACTCGGGAAGGGGAACATCACACACCGGGGCCTATTATGGGGAGGGGTCAGGGGGAGGGATTGCATTGGGAGTTACACCTGATGTAAAGGACGAGTTGATGGGTGCTGATGAGTTGATGGGTGCAGCACACCAACATGGCACAAGTATACATATGTAACAAACCTGCACATTATGCACATGTACCCTAGAACTTAAGGTATAATAACAAAAAATAAAAAAATAATTAAAAAAATGAATTTAAAAAAAAAAAAAGAGGACACAAACAAATTGAAGAACATTCCATGCTCATAGATAGGAAGAATCAATATCATGAAAATGGCCATACTGCCCAAGGTAATTTATAGATTCAATGCCATCCCCATTAAGCTACCAATAAGTTTCTTCACACAATTGGAAAAAACTACTTTAAAGTTCATATGGAAGCAAAAAAGAGCCTGCATTGCCAAGACAATCCTAAGCCAAAAGAACAAAGCTGGAGGCATCACACTACCTGACTTCAAACCATACTACAAGGCTACAGTGACCAAAACAGCATGGTACTGGTACCAAAACAGAGATATAGACAAATGGAACAGAACAGAGGCCTCAGAAATAATTCCACACATCTACAACCATCTGATCTTTGACAAACCTGACAAAAACAAGAAATGGGGAAAAGATTCCCTATTTAATAAATGGTGCTGGGAAAACTGGCTAGACATCTGTAGAAAGCTGAAACTGGATCCCTTCCTTACACCTTAATAAAAAATTAATTCAAGATGGATTAAAGACTTAAATGTTAGACCTAAAACGATAAAAACCCTAGAAGAAAACCTAGGCAATACCATTTAGGACATAGGCATGGGCAAGGACTTCATGTCTAAAACACCAAAAGCAATGGCAACAAAAGTCAAAATTGACAAATGGGATCTAATTAAACTAAAGAGCTTCTGCACAGTAAAAGAAACTACCATTAGAGTGAACATGCAACCTACAGAATGGGAGAAAATTTTGGCATTCTACTCATCTGACAAAGAGCTAATATCCAGAATCTACAAAGAACCCAAACAAATTTACAAGAAAAAAACAAACAACACCATCAAAAAGTAGGCAAAGGATATGAAGAGACACTTCTCAAAAGAAGACATTTATGCAGCCAACAGACACATGAAAAAATGCTCATCATCACTGACCATCAGAGAAATGCAAATCAAACCCACAATGAGATACCATCTCACACCAGTTAGAATGGTGATTATTAAAAAGTCAGGAAATAACAGCTGCTGGAGAGCATGTGGAGAAATAAGAACACGTTTACACTGTTTATGGGACTATAAACTAGTTCAACCGTTGTGGAAGATAGTGTGGTGATTCCTCAAGGATCTAGAACTAGAAACACCATTTGACTCAGCGATTCCATTACTGGGGATATACCCAAAGGATTATAAGTCATGCTGCTATAAAGACACATGCACATGTATGTTTATTGTGGCACTATTCACCATGCAAAGACTTCGAACCAACCCAAATGTCCATCAATGATAGACTGGATTAAGAAAATGTGGCACATATACACTATGGAATACTATGCAGCCAGTAAAAAGGATGAGTTCATGTCCTTTGTGGGGACATGAATGAAGCTGGAAACCATCATTTTCAGCAAACTATCACAAGGACAAAAAGCCAAACACCGCATGTTCTCACTCATAGGTGGGAATTGAACAATGAGAACACTTGGACACAGGAAGGGGAACATCACACACTGGGGCCTGTCGTGGGGTCAGGGTACCAGAGACGGATAGCATTAGGAGGTATACCTAATGTAAATGACGAGTTAATGGGTGCAGCACACCAACATGGCACATGTATACATATGTAACAAACCTACACGTTGTGCACATGTACCCTAGAACTTTAAGTATAATAATAATAATAAAAAGATTATCCAAAAGGAGAAAATATTCTGTAGCTTTTCTCAAGTTTATTTGCCTATGAGAGTCTGACATAGCTAAATACCCGATAATATTATTTGGCAGATCCAATTGAGAAACACAGCCTTAATGAGTTATCAGCTTAATTTATACCTTAGGGTAAAGGAAGAATAGTACAGAAGGACTTAGTAAGAGTAAATTTTACTTGATGTCAATGAATTTCCAAATACACAATCATGCCTCACTTAATGGCAGCAACACATCCTGAGAAATGCTTTCTTAGGCAACTTTGTCATTCTGAGAACATAACAAAGTGTACTTACACAAACCTAGATATTACAGCCTGCTACACACCTAAGCTATATAGCATAGCCTATTGCTCCTAGGTTATAACAGTACAGCATGTTACTGTGCTGAAGTCTGTAGGCAATTGTAACTTATCAAGCAATACCTATGTACATAATGAGAAACATCTACATATCTAAATATATCTAAGCATATAAAAGGTTGAGTAAAAATATAGTAATATAACCTTATAGGACCACTTTGGTAAATACATTCTGTAGTTGAACAAAACATCATTATGGGGCATATAACTGTAATTGCTAGTTTTGGTGAAAATTCTACTTACAGCCACGATCACAGGTGTAGCTGATGGGCAAAGTAGTAGAAGGAAACAGAGATTCTTTGTTTTTGCCTAATGTGTGCTGACAGTACAAGTGAAATTGTTCATTTTCCCTAAAAGATTATAGGGACAGCTACATAAATACTTTTGCCAACATTACCCACAATGCAAGAGCAGAGTAATAGATATATTTAGTACACCAGACAGCAATCACTTAATCAAGTAATAGAATAATCTTACCTAAATGTGCTTAATAGGTTACTGAAAGAAAGGAAACAAACAAAAACAGATCCACTTGAGCAATTTCTTATTGAACCAGTTTGTTTTTAATGTCAAAGTCACTTACAAGATCACTGCCTCTTAGGAAGTTAGGAATTAGGAAGTTAGCAAGTAGCTTGAGATGGCCACTTAATTATACTAGTATTTCATTTGTAGTTAGTTTCTGTGTCAGTAAAGAGTTGTAATAATGTTGGAGTTTATTTCCATGTGTATATGTTCTGTGTCCCCAATTAAATGGTGAACTTAAGGTGATTCCTACTTGCATATTATTTTGAATCTTTTCATTGCTGCATTGCATTTTACAATTTAGGCATTTAACACATTTGATTGACTTGCCTCTCAGGAAAATAGCAGAGCTCTGTCTCTCACAGCTGTATATAATGAACAGGGCCTTATTAAGTTGAAGTTCAGGTGTCTTCACATAACTATTTTAATACCTGGATTTATTTAAATGATAGTGTGAATATAAAAGATTACTTTATTTTTTTTTTCTTCAGGAGAATCACTGATTGGCTGTTCTCAAAGGTATCCCATTTTCTAAAAAAATAAAAATAATAAAAATAAAAACAAACAAAAAACCCCTCTAGTATAAATATGTAGAAGTGGTAAAAGGTCCGTTTCAACATAAAACCAGAGATTTTACCAAAGTCATAGTGAGCTGCTGATGATGTTCTTTAAATTTTCTACTTTTTATTAAGAGTTTTGTAATATTTTGATGTGAATTTTATTTGAAACGTCATGTAGATTACAGAATTTTCTAGAAACAAGGAAAATCCAATAACTGTAAATGTCGCTGTGACCTAATCCTTCAGTCAAATAGTCTGCAGCAGAGTAAGTGCACTAGTTATATAGGTCAACCTCAGTCACAGAAGAAAAATTAATTTTGCCTTCTGTGTAGCAAAAGGCAAACATTAATTTCAATTAATGAATGTCTATGATATGAACTAAATGTGTGTATCTCTCAAAATCCACATTTAATATCCTAACTCTTGCAATGTGATGGTATTAGGAAGTGAGCCCATTGAGAGGTATTTAAGTATCATGAGGGCACCTGATAGGATTAGTCCCCTTATAAAAGGAACCTACAGCACTCCTTCTCTCCCCTCCGCTCCTCCTTCCTCCTCTCCTTGCCTGTCCTGTACCTTGAATTTCCCACCTCCAGAAATGTAAGAAATTCCTGTTGTTTATAAGACAAGCAGGGTATGGCAGTTTGTTATAGCAGCCAAACTAACTAAGACAGTCTAAAACATGTTTCTGAGTCTGTGAAGTCTTAGAATACTTATTTAAGTCAAAGGCTTGGCACTCAGCGTTTGCCGGTGAGTTGCAGTCTGTTTACCCATCAGGTAGTTGAATCTTTTCCTTCTACTTCTCTATTAACAGCACTAATAGACTTTGAAAATTTGCATTTCTTCAACGGCATTATTCTGTCTCATTTTCTTAATACTATCCTGTGGGTTTTGTCAACCTCCCCCTTTTATCTATTTCTTCAGTCTAAATTAAATGCAAACAAGCGTACATCATTTTCTATGAATATTATAAAACCTACAAAGCAAACTCTTCCGTGAACATAGTAAATAACACTTCTGAAGGTAATATTTAAGTGCAATTTTGAGCAAAGTCATCCTACTTTGTAATGGAACTAGATAATTAAACAAAATAAACTGCTTAAGATAACATTAAGGATTTGGCTGCGGGAAAACTCGGCAAGGCAAGACAACTGAGCTAAGGCTTTTTTCTCATTAGTTCAGGTGAACTGCCTAGGTGTGCTGTATTGAAATCTTTCCTCCTCTCCCTCATAAAGATAGCTTTTCTCTCACTAGTTGTTGCAGGTGAAGTTGCTTTTGCTTAGTAAGGAGGATCCTCCAGCATAGAAAACAGAGAGGACTGTGAAACAGATACCATGACCTATTTCTTCCCAAATCTTCTCCCAGCTGCCATTCACCCATGTTCAGAATTCAGGCAAAAACTGACAAGTAGGCTTCAAAGCTGCTATTACTTCTCTGTACTACCAGTTTTCCTCTCAAGAAACCTATCTGCATAATTGAATTCCACTCGGTAGATAGATGGAATGAGAGCTTGTTCCCAAACAAGGCGCTATTTCCTTCAGGTGGCTCTACTATGGCAGAGACAAGCTAGAATTTATTTGCCCTTTTCCCCAGATGGGAAAAAGGACCTGTGTAATCAAGGCAACTGACTCTGTCCCAAAGGATGAGCAACAGAAAAGAAGTTGGTGCTTCCCACTGGACCCACCTTTTTAGATAGCTCGAAGGTAACTTTGGCTTCTGGCATTTTCCTCCCCTTCTGCCAGGCCATGACTTAATCAGGGGCACATTTACATTCTAACCTGACTTCTTCTGCTTCTTCTCTTTATTTCTCACTTGTAAACAAGCATAAGAGCATGGCCATATTGACCTTACTTTAGCTTACATCAAAGAATTTATTACAAATGAGCCATAAAAATGAATGTAGCCCTTTGCCACTTATTCTTCAGAAACACGGTGTTTTGATTTCCTTTTTCTAATTGTCTAAGAAAGACAGGCCAAGGTTGTAGAGAAGAATATCTAAAACCACCTCATAAAGTACAGAATTTAGGCAACTGGAAATATGGAATGCAAGGTATTTCAGAATCAGTATAATGTTCTGTGCTATAATATACTTTTTCATCTAATAAATTCCCTTTCCCTTTTAAGATAAGGTAGTTGTTTTTATGCTTTCATTTTTGGTACCTACAGAGAGACTTCACCATGTAAGCAAAAAAGCATAAGAATTCTGTAGACATTAATGCTAAGATTGAATTATCCATCAGCTGAAGAACTGGTTAACTTTTTGCAGAACCACAAGCTAGGGTAGTTATAAAACTAATAACTGCAAGGCCAAAATTGGGAACCAGAAATTTTGGTTACTTCTTAACAACATCTCTCTGAACCATTTCAAGCCCTTTTTTTTTTTTTCTCCCTGAGGCCCACACAGCCTTCTGGGACTTCTTAGCCACCCATGGTGGCTCCGGCCAAGGTGAGACAGTTACCTCCGAGAGTTCCTGATGGAAAAAGGGGACCGCTCTCTTTACTGCTATATTTAAAAACTTACGTGAGATCTTATTTCCTTTCTCTTTTGGAGCCCTCCATGAATTAAAGAGGCCCTTAAAGTTCCTTTTGAGAGAATCCTTCAGTGCATAACTTATATCTTCTTCAGCTCTTTTCTTTTTTTCCGTCAACTTTCCATCTAGGGGATTTTTCTTATCCTATTGTTAGTATGGGGACTAAAGCAAATGCATATTCTTGGAAACTTTCTGTCCTATACCACCTAGGTTAATGTTCTTGAACTTTTCATTAAGAGAATGCAGATTTTGATGGTTAAACTTCATATTTCTACTAAGACAGTTACTTCTTCCTTAAAGCAAATGTGTCAGAATTAGCAGGGAATGTGGGGAAATGTTGATAACTTAATAACATATTGATATATGCTACCATTGGTTTGTTGCTTAGGGCTACAGGTTGCTTGTGTAGCACAGATGTTGATGCAGTTAAGTACAGTAGTTACAAGCACAGGGAAGCCTCTCCAGGAAAGGCTTTAGCTTAATATTCAGGATTGATACAAGGATTGATGTATAAAGCAGTCAGTCCAGTGCTTGGCAAATACAAGGGATGAGGGGAGTGGCTACTAGCTCTTAATAGTGACATGGAAATGTCACTTTAAATTTTAAAAATGGCTACCGATTCAGTTTATACTTAGTAAAAGTGTATCTTGTCTATTATGATAATGCAAGCAATTAGCAGATACTGTATTAATGGCTCACCTCCTAAAACCTTCTTTGTGAGAGGGACTGATTCAGCTAGTTGGATACTGATAATATCACCACAGCCAATTCTTATATAACACTCCCATGGCAAGCTGTTTCTATACAAAGGATAGATTAGATGTCTATCCATGGGATCATTTTTCCGATTCATCGTGAAAAATATTTGATTTTTGAGTATGGGAGAGGGAGCATGTACAGACTTTCCCCATATTTTCAATATGCTCTGACTTCCCTTTATGCCCCCACTGAATAAAATCCTATGCATTTTTCTAGCCAAGAGTGGACCGAATGGGGGGAAATTTTAGCAGACCCTTTAAATCTCAAGATTCTGGATTCAGGGAGCAGGGAAAGAGTGTGGAAGTGAGGACAGAGAGACTGAGTCATCTACCTAGTGTGTTCCACAGATGGATGATTGATGGCACTAGAAGAATTAAAGAATTGTATTCAGTTGAACTTATCTAGAAAAGGTAGAGTAAACGAGTCTAATCTTAATTACCATAAAAACCTCAGATATTTGGTACTAAGTCCAATTCAATCACTAACCCACTGGGCTTTTAAATATGATGAAGGGCTGGCAGGGAATGGATCTCTCTGAGGTATATCACAACCATTTGGGTATGTCTCTTATGCATCTATATTACTGGAAAACCCAATTGTTTTCCCATTATGTCACCAGTATTTGTAATTATTTTTAATTTTTGTGGGTACATAATAGGTATGTATATTTTGGGGTACATGAGATACTTTGATACAGGTGTGCAGTGTATAATAAGCACTTCATGGTACATGGGGTATCTATCCCCTCACACATTTATCCCTTGTGTTACAAACAATTCAGTTAAATTCTTTTGGTTGTTTTAAAATGTATAGTAAATATATTATTGGCTACAGTCACCCTGCTATGCTATCAGTTACTAGGTCTATTCATTGTTACTATTATTTTGTACCCATTAACAATCCCCACTTCCCCCCGACCACCCCACTACCCTTCCCAGCCTCTGATAACCATGTTTCTACTCTATCTCCATGATTTCAATTGTGTTAACTATTAGGACCCACAAATGAGAACATACAAAGTTTGTTTTCTGCATCTGGCTTATAGTTTTTATAATTTTTTGCATATTCAACTTTTTGTCATTTTTTCCTTAAATTTATTTAAAGTGTGTGTATATATATATATAAAATGTACATTTATTTTTATTATGTCTACATATATGCTCAAAAGCACATAGAAAATAGAAAAAGAAAAAAGTCCCCCTAATTATATCTCTGGCGTTTTATCCATTCTTTTAAACAATCACATTGATTAAAAGAGCTCTAATCATAAAATATGCAAATTTTGGGGTGGTGATTTTGGCTTTCTGTTTCTTATAGTCATAATAACTATGGCTTTCATGGGATCCAAATGTTCTGCTGGAGAAATGTCTTTTTGTGTATTTTCTCTTACGGCACACAATGGGTAAGAGGCTCTGTTTTCGAACTACCTGGACCAGAATTTACTACTTCTGGGATCATGAAGTGGGGGATTTTCTATCCTCGCAGGCTTTGGCTTCCTTATCTTTAAAAGGATAGTACCCACATTCTAGGGTTTGTTGTGAGACTTTTAAAAGTTACTAATGACAACTTCTTAGAACAGTGTCTGAGCCATAGCAAGTCCACAATCCATGTAACCTAGCATTACACTTGAAACTGTGTATGCATGTCCAGTAATAATTTTTCACAATTGCCAATGCAATGCTTCCATAATGAACATTGTCCATGACTTACATAGTTTAGGTGTTACTTTAGATATTCATTTTCCTTAGATTTTTATAATTAGTTACTTTGAGTTATTGTTTTTTTAACTGCAAAGTAAAAGACTTTGGTAGATATAAACTGACTTCTAAAATGAATATAAAACCTCAAAACAGCTATTTGAAACTTTTATGTATTGGAATTACTGGAGGTATCTTCATAAGATTCTATTAGTATTTTAATATATGAATAGAGTCTAAAATTGGCCCTCTTATATTATGACAACTCACATACGTAGCTTTCAATAATTCTCCAAATATACGAAGTACGTGGACTAAGAAGAAAGAAAACTTTTGAAGAGTCATAAGTCATGTCACTCAATATGCAGAGTAATTCCCAAGCACTTAATCCACTCAGGTTCTCATTCATAGCTATGGAACCTTGTTTTACATGTATTTCTAACAGCCTTTTCTGAGTTGTTAGTAGACTAGAAATAAAGTAAGATTGTGTTTTTAAAAAGCAACATAAAACTAAATTGACTTAAAGTAAATAGAAAGACAAATAGTTTCAATGAAAGAGGTAAAATACTAAAAAACAGCCTACAGCGAAGCATCGAGGCGCAAAGTATGAAAAATATCCACAAAACCAAAATATCAGAACCACAAACACAGCACAGTGTAAGGTCATTTATCGTAATTGCTGTATCAGATCATAAGGCAATAATATGGTTTCTGACTAAATTACCTATGACAGTTTAAATGATGTTCAATATGTTCTCTTTATATACAGGAAAGTATATAATAAGTTTTTTTTAAAAAACAAAATAGCCAAGATTTTTATTTTTAAGCGACTTTTTTTTTTAAGAGTTAGGAACAAATCATAAAACAAATTGTTCAAAATAACACCGTCACAGAAGGTTTAAATTTTGTTTCAGAGATAGCCACGGGCTTGTGAAGTTCTGTGCCTAATTCTCCTAGTGAGTCCCCACAGACACACTGACTAGGGGAAGTTAAAGGGGAATAGACAGGGCAGTCGTCCTAGCAACTCCGTCCTCTGTCCTACCATAGAATTGTATAATGGAAGAAATTTATCTTTGAAAATTATGCACATTAGATCCTTCATGTACCACTTTTTAAATAATATTTAAATTAATGGTGCAGGCTCATATAATATGTTACTTCCTGCCACTAATTTTAATTAAAAAATTTAACTCTTTTTAAATTCATTTTTTTCTATTGTTCATTTGTTGTAGAATATTCCAGTTTTACTAAGGCAAGACTATTCTCTCAAGGCCTGTCATCCCACAGAAACCATAGCAGCTTAGTCAAGAAGAGACCAGAACCATTGGTTCTACATTCCGCTCCATTAAGCAAGGCAAGACTGTAACATCACAATGAAATGCTCAGCTGTATAATTTATTCAGTGAAAAGAATATTATGGTCATATTCATCCATTTCAACATTAAAATTATAATTATCAACTCCTTCCAATGTTTACATTACAAAATTCCTTTATTAAAATATATGTTAGTAATATTTCTCAATCATGCCTCTCCAGACATGACAGTAGATTGTTTAAAGTTTTTAATAAAAATGGGTATAAGAAGTTCCTCATGCTTATAAAGTTTTTTACTTACTTAAAGGTAGATGCTAAAGAAAATATTTTAGTAATCAAATAACAAAATGTATTGTAAATATGTTTACTCTTTGTAAATACATGCTTAACATAGGTGAAACTACAAAAATAGAAGAAATTTTACCTACAGACATTTATTTGACTGTTAAGATAGCGAGTAGAGTTTTGATTTCCTTTTTCCCCTTTAATGCGATTTCTTAAATTGCCTGAAAATACTGCCTGACAAAAGTGCTCTGGCTAATACTGTAATTTAGAAGAGCATTGAAATGTGCCCTCAACTAGGAAAGTCACAGGTTCTTAGTTCTCCTGTTACTCATGCAATAGGGAGTTTATAATGGAAATGACAACACACCATTAACTATAGCACTGCTTGCGGGCATTGATATAAATATCATTACAGATTAAAGACCTCTGCAAGAATTTAGTCAAGTAGGATTAGCAAATAAACTGTTAGAGCTGAAGATTAAATTGTGATAGACCAAATAAAGTAGATTTTCTGCTATATTCTCAATTTCATTTGTTTCCCAGAATGGCAACAATTCTTCTTAGTTTGTAAAGTGCCTCATATATTTGTCCTGCAGCTAGAGAGTGCAGCCAAGAGGTGTGGAAGAACACCTGAGGTTATGGCTAACAATGAGAGGATAGGAGAGAGGGCTATGGACTCTGTGTGTCTCAGTTGTGACTCACAGCCGTTAAACCGTTTACAGAAGCTGAAATTTCAGAGCTATTAGGTGCTTTACATATCCACAGTCCTGAGAGATGTAAGGTAATAGTTTAGCCTTTTGGATCCCGTGGCCTTATAGGATCCTGTTGCCAATCTCTTATGTTTTGAAATCTCTTGTGATAGTGTTAAGAAGCTCAAAATTACAATTTGAATGCATATTTACCAGTAGTACCTACTTGATCTGTAAGAATATAGGGATGTGTTATGGTTTGAATATTTCCATCCCCCCAAAATTCATATGTTGAAACCTAATTGCCAGTGTGAATGGTATTAGATTAGACCTCTGGGATGTGATTAGGTCATGAAGTCCGAGCTCTCATCAGTGGGGTTAGTGTCCTAGTAAAAGGGACCCCTTCCACTATGAGCAGATACGATGAGAAGGCTCCATCTATGGAAAAGCGCATCCTCACCAGACACTGAGTCTATTGGATCCTTGATCTTGAACTTCCCAGCCTCCAGAACTGCAAGAAATAAATTTCTGTTTGTAAGCTATTCAGCTTACAGTATTTTTGTATAGTAGTCTGAACTATAACTTAGAAATCCAAGACAATATTAAGCAGGTATATTGGCATGTGTGTAATGATGAATATTTGTGAACATTTGTGTGTCCCCCCCCACACCAAGGAAATGTATTTATTCTCAGTTTAGATTTGCCTATCAGTTGATTTTGTTATTATGTAGATCACAACCCATGTGGGCAGTGACATTTTTATCTTATTTGGGGCAGGTACAAATTAAAATCACACCTATATCCAACTTGATTTTTTTTTTTTTTTTTTTTTTTTTTTTTGAGATGGAGTCTCCCTCTATTGCCTAGGCCAGAGTGCCTTGACGCAATCTCAACTCACTGCAACCTCTGCCTCCTTGGTTCAAGTGATTCTCCTTCCTCAGCCTCCCCAAATTGCTTTTAAATGCATTCACATCATTGGAGAATATGGCTTCCATTTATATTTCTACTTTGGTTTCATGTGCTAAATTTTTACCTATTCCTAAATTATGCAGTAATACAGTTATCTCTGTGACTACATCAAATTACTCTACATAAAAATTAATTATGTTAGTTGATTTATTAGTTGTTTCAGTCATCCACTTTATTCAGATTGTACATGCTATACCTGTGAAATAAAGTTGTAGATCAACTCTTCCAAACATGTCTGTGAATCAGGAAAAAGGAGTTACACGAGGGCTAGTATAGTACAATTAGCTGCTTCTCCAGGTTGTCCCCTTCAGAGAGAAAACTGAAAGTGACACTGAGCAATGGAAGGTTCCAGCAAAGTGACATCATATTGAGACATGAACTGATGGATGAAATCAAATATATGCACACAGAGAATTCTTAGTTTTATATCTTTCCTTTTTTAAAAAATTTTTTATCAAAAAGAGATAAGGAACTAAAGATAAGCTCTTTACTAATTAAGAGCTTATAGTGGTGACAATCTGTAGTGGAGAAGAGATAGATATTATACTTTTTTAAAAAGCTGGCTTATCATAGCAAGTGGTGGCAAGACTAATTAAAACCAGCCAATCAACAAATCCAGACAACAGTTTATGGAAGAATCGAGGTGCCCAACATCATGCTGGAATCTGTGGGGACACAAAAAAACCCAATGACTAAAATATAATACAAATTATATATTTGTTAATTAATAATGCAAGACTGATAACATCTAGTCACCCTAAGCTTCATCGTCGGAGAACGATTCCAGGAAGTGAGGGATTGAGCAGTGAGGCAAGAGCATGAGAAATTTCCCCACTAGCTGGAGGAACGATGGTTTCCATGTGAATACATTTGGGACTAGCATGCATTTTGATTTTATGTGAGAACAGAAGTTTTGAGTAAACTAAATACCTTTATGCACTAAATGCGCATATTTTGCCTAAAATAAATATCTTTAATTGTCAAAAGCTAACATAGGTCAAGTTAATGAAAAAGATATATAACTACCCATAATCAATTAAAATTTGGCATTATTTTAAGTAAAAAATATGTTCTGCTTCTTATAGACCAGGCATGTTCTAAGTGATTTGCTGATTATTTTTAAGACATTTAATCCTTGGGATAATGATATGAAATTGGCATTATTAAGATCCTAATTGTACAGAGAATGTGTGTGAGGTCCAGATCCCCAGTAGTGTGCTGCAGGACTGGATTCAAACCCAGGCAACTTAAATCTGTACATATATTAGTTCATCTCTAGGACTGGGGGCAAAAAAGCACATGAAAATACATTCATGTGATGGCCTCTGTATTCTTTGGAATGCTCAGGAGTTGGGTTAGGGATTTTGCAGAGTAGTGGTGGGCCAGATGTAGGGAGAATTTGAAATGCTTGTAATTGTCCTTTAACTTCAATGTCTCAAACATTTATCGATGTAAGGAATTATACCTACTGTATGTTCTCAAAGCGTATTCCATATACAGTAATGCGGATCAATTATAAAAAGTTAATAGCCCTTAATTGAAGATGAAGGCAATATAACTATCTAAGATTCCATGAAGTCTGGAAGCAATATCTATTTTGTATTATATTATACTATTTTATAGTACTACACTGATTTATAAACCCTACTGCAACGTTTCCATTAGGGACATAAGTGTGAAAATGTATATAAAGATATATGGATAGGACAATTATGTGTATATGGTTTGCGGGGGTCTTTCTGTTTCTCTTATTGCTATATTATGCTTTTATTTTTGGGAACTTAATCTTTTATAATGTCATAAAATTATAAATGTATATTAAAATAATTTCTAGTTTTAGAGTGTTGTTTTGAATTTAGGTTCTGACATAGAGTCTATTTAGACATCTTGAGGAAAAATTTAGCTGGCAAAAAACATATTTTATGTATTTATTTTTTGAGACAGAGTCTTGGTCTGTCACCCAGGCTGAAATGTAGTGGTTCAATCCCGGCTCACTTCAACCTCTGCCTCCTAGGTTCAAGTAATTCTCCTCCCTCAGCATCCGGAATAGCTAGTAGTACAGGAACCCGCCAACAAGCCTGGCTAATTTTTTGTATTTTCAGTAGAGACACGGTTTCACCATGTTGGTCAGGCTGGTCTCGAACTCCTGACCACAGGTGATCCACCCATCTTGGCCTCCCAAAGCGCTTGGATTACAGGTTTGAGGCACTGCACCCAGTCAAAACCGCCCTTTAAAGAAAATTCTTACAATTAAAATTATTTATGAACAAAGGAGTTTGAAGTTAAGATTTTATTGGAAGGAGGTAGACATGGCCGAGTACTTGGAGAATTTATTGGTACATTATGCAGAATAAGTTAGGCACATCATCTCTAAAATTAGGATATTAAAAATGCCAATTTCATATTTTAATAATTAAATGCAACTGTGACAAATTACTGTTAAAATATCATTAGTTTAATACTCTAAAGGTTGATTGCTCATTCACATACGATAGAAGTTTCACAGAATTTTACCCTATAGAACATGTCGCTTCTGACATTACTGCGGCCTGAGAATAGATTGGGGAGAAAGCACACCTTTTTTTTTTTTTTTTTTTGAGACGGAGTCTTGGTCTTTCGCCCAGGCTAGAGTGCAGTGACGTAGTCTCGGCTCACCGCAAGCTCCTCCTCCCGGGTTCACACCATTTTCCTGCCTCAGCCTTCAGAGTAGCTGGGACTACAGGCGCCCGCCACGACGCCCAGCTAATTTTTTGTATTTTTGGTAGAGACGGGGTTTCACCGTGTTAGCCAGGATAGTCTCTATCTGACCTCCTGATCCGCCCGCTTTTGCCTCCCCAAGTGCTGGGATTACAGGCGTGAGCCACCGCGTCCGGCCAGCACACCATTTCTTGAAGTCTCCACATTGAGAGAAAAAAACACATGATTTATTCTCTAAATCGATTGGCTAGAAGTAGTTGCAAAACATCAACCTAATTTCAAAATATTATGGAAAATATAGGGGATCACATAGAAATATTTTAAAGGTTAGAGAAAATAATTATTTTTCTCTCTCTGCTCCAAAATAATACTAAAAAGAATACAAATTGTAATAGGCAAGAACTAGTAGAAAGACAAAAAATAGAAAATATTTTTCTTTATTTTTAAAAGATATAGTACCTTATAATGATGCTATATGTTATCTTTTAAAAAATGAAAGCTAATACAAATTTTCTAATATATTTGTTTATTATATTTTGAAAAAATAGTATAAATGAAACTGAAGAGGTCTTGAAACTGGAAAACCAGACAAAATAGCAGATGCAAAAAGAATATTAGAACATGAATAGAGATTAGCCGACTCAAGCAGTGGCTGAAATTATTGAGTAAACTATATAACTATGAATTTAGAGTTCTTCTTTAATTATAAATTATTATTGATGGAGAAATGCAGAGGGCTGAAAGTAGGCCAGCTATGATATAACAAAAGTTGCAAAGCAAGAGGACAAATATACCCACTATAATAATCAAGGCCCCAGTGCTCTCCAGGCAGAAACTTTATTTTCGTAAAAAGAAAAAATATAATTAAGAGAAAATAAACTTTCTCTCTTCTTAATTTTCAAAAGTAAGTTTGTCTTAACCAATAAACTGATGCAACAGGTCCTAGATGATTGAGAAACCACCTCTCAAATATGATTCTGAGTATTAGTTATTACCGTATAGTAGATAAACACAGCAGCCAGAAAGGATTCAGTATGATGACATAGCTGGGCATACATCTTGAGTCTATCAATTAGATATGTGGACATGAGCATATTAATTAAACACACTAACCCTTGTTTCCCTTCTCTTTAAATTGAGAAAAAATAATAGCTACCAAATAAGTTTGTTATTGAAATTTAAGAGAGATTGTATGTAAATTCCCTGACACAATGCTCTTGTATAGGAGGCATTAAAATGGATCTCTATACAGTAGACATTAACAAAAATAACAAAAATCAAAATAAATAAAGGTTAAAACAGGATATTTTGGGAGTACACGTTGGGTGTGCATTACAGTAACAAATTTCCTTCACAGATATTTCGTCCCAAATTCCTACAACATGTGTTAAACATATGTTAAAAATGCTATTTATTTTGTAGGACAAGCACATGAGACTGTATGTAATGGAACTGCCTCTTCAAAACTCAAGGGGAAAAATGATGTTGGAAAGGACAATTTTTTTTTTTTTTTCTCTGTATGAGTCAGTGTTCTCCAGAGAGACAGTACCAATAGGATGTGTATAGATGTAAATATATTAAGTATATAGAGATAGATAATATGAGGGAATTTATTAGGGAAATTGGCACATGTGATTATGGAGGCTGAGCAGTCTATGATAGGCCATTTGCAAGGTGAAGACTCTGGGATGCAAATATTATGGCTCAGTTCAAATCCCAAAACCCCAGAACCAGGGAAATGGAGGGTGTAATTCACAGTTTTAAGCCTGAGAACGTGGAGAGCTGCTGGTGTACTCGAGAGCCTGGATTTCTGATGTACTTGCCCACATTGAGGATGGATCTACTGAACCCAGTCCATCAACTCACAGGCCAATCTTCTTTGGAAACACTCTCGCGGACATACCCAGAAATAATGCTTTACCATTTCTCTAGGGATTACTTAATCCAGTCAAGGAAACACATAACATTAATCATCATACTCTCTCTCAAGTTGGAACACACAGTCAAGTTTTTTGATTAGTTATTAAGTGACCAGTAGGGAGTCAGCTAATTTGGGGACTAAGTCATTTTGGTTCAAAAGGAAAAACATTGATTTCAGCAGAGAAGCAGCAAAATGCATTATTTGATTTAATACAACTTTTGTATTATTTATAAAATTTCAGACCTATTGAAAATAAGCCTAAGATATCAACTGTCCTGGTAGTATTAATAAGTTTATTTGAAAATCAAATCATTTATTAATATAAATTTATCACAAATGAAAATTACTGAGTTAATGGTTATTTTTTCTAATTTACTAAGTATATACCTATTATATTAATGTGAAAACTGTAAGAATTAACTTACAGCTAAAATGAGAATTATTTGGTATATTGTATTTTCTTTAAAGGCTTAAAGTCAACCCTTTGAATAATTTGTTCCTAACTCATGCAATATTTAAAATAATATTTAATTAAAATAAGTTGATTTGCTGCTTTAAAAGCTGCAGGAAAATCTTGTGACTTAATTTCTGTGTCAATAGAATATCTATTTCTGTTGAAGGACTTTTATCAGAGTAAAAACATAATGCTATATTAGTCCATTCTCACACTGCTAATAAGACATATCCGAGACTGGATAATTTATAAAAGAAAGAAGTTTAATTTACTCACAGTTTAGCATGGCTGGGGAGGCCTCAGGAAAGTTACAATCATGGCAGAAGGAGAAGCAAATACGTCCTTTTTCACTTGATGGTAGGAAGGAGAATTATGAGGAAAAGCAGAAAAAGCCACTTATAAAACCATCACATCCTGTGAGAACTCGTTCATTATCACGAGAACACATTAAGTGTAACCGCCCCCAAGATTCAATTACCCCCCATCGGGTCCCTCCCAAGACACGTAGGGATTATGGGAACTACAATAAAATCGAAACACTTTGAATAATGTTTCTTAACTCATGCAATAATAAATACTAATATTTGAAGGAATATTTAACTAAAATAAGTTGATTTACTGCTTTAAAAGTTGCATGAAAATCTTGTGACTTAATTTCTGCATCAATAGAAAACTTATTTCCATTGAAGAACTTTTATCTGGCTAAAAACAAAATACAATCCATAAAGCGGCAACCTGTATTTTCTTCCAGTTTTATTTATTTTATTTTTTATTTTATTTTATTTTACTATTTTATTTTATTTTATTTTATTTTATTTTATTTTATTTTATTTTATTTTATTTTTGAGATGGAGTCTTGCTCTGTCGCCCAGGTTAGAGTGCAGTGGCATGATCTCGGCTCACTGCAAGCTCTGCCTCCCGGGCTCACGCCTTTCTCCTGCCTCAGCCTCCCAAGTAGCTGGGACTACAGGTGCCCGCCATCATGCCTGGCTAATTTCTTTCTTTCTTTCTTTCTTTTTTTTTTTTTTTTTGTATATTTAGTAGAGACGGGGTTTCACCGTGTTAGCCAGAATGATCTTGATCTCCTGACTTTGTGATCCGGCTGCCTTGGCCTCTCAAAGTGCTGGAATTACAGGCCTTCCAGTTTTATTTTTATAATTCTTTGGGTTAGTAAGATTCAGCAGCTTTGACTCCAAGTATTTACATGTGCATAAATTGATAATGGAATAACCATAGAGTTTTCCCATGGAAATTGTTTAGAAACAATACAATATTATGTGAGAAAATTTGGGCACTTTTCAGTTTGGAGAGGGGGCACCTTAAAGTTTCCAGAGAACTTAGTTCAGATTTAAGAAAAGCTAATGATTATTTTTTAAAGGTCACCATCTTCAGGAGATGATAAAGGAGGTGTCTATTCTATAGAAAGTTCTGGCAACTCCTGGATTGACTTTAAAACTCTCCAGTACCTCAGATCAACTTCATCCCTCTGGGCTCTCCTGATCATAACTGGTGGAGAGTAAAGAAATGTTGTTTCATATCCTTTGTCCAAGACAAAAGTCTTTTCTTAGTACCATCTTTGTTTAGGTTAAGATTTCATGGGATGGATCTTGAATAACCAAATTTACTTTCATTTTAAAACAAGCGTATACTGAGTAAATTAGGAAGCAAACCTTCCAGCTTTGACAGTTAGAGGAGGGAAAGTACAGACATTTTATATATCAATTTGGCTATACTATATATCCAGGTATTATTCAAATGCGAACCTGGGTTTTGCTGTGAGAGTATTTTGTAGGTGTGATTGATCAGTTGACTTTTATTTAGGTAAAAAGAGATCACTCTCTATAATGTGGGTGGGCCTCATCCAATCAATAGAAGGCATTAAGAACAAAAACCGAGGTTTCCTGGGGAAGAAGCAATTCTGCCTCAAGGCTCAGCATCATCTGTTGCCGGAGTTTCCAGCTTACCAGACTATCCTACAAATTTCAAAACTGCAAAACCCCCAGTCACACGAAAAAATTCCTTAAAATATCTCCTATTGATTCTGTTTTTTGGAGACTACTAGCTATCAGTACAGAAATAACCATAACACTAGTAATTATTGAGTGCATGGGACATGCCAGGGATTTTCACACATGTAATCTCACTGCAGTCTGACAGCAGTCCAGTGAAGTATGCATTCATTGTATAACAAACAAATGTCTACAAATAATGAACTATGATAAGGTCTGGAAACAAGACATTAAAAAAAAAAAACAACTCCTTTTTCTCAAAGAGTTTACAGAGTGTGGGCAATTTCAAAGATATGTACACTATAGACTAGTAAGAAGATACATGGTAATGAGTTTTTTAATAGAAATAAATGTACGTTACTGTTAGAAGACAACAAAAAAGAGCCATCAAACTTTTGTGGTTTAGGGTGGACTCCCAAGAGGAGGCTGAACCATGATAGTTGAGTTGAAGCTTACCAGGGCAATTGATGAATAAACTTCTAGGCTTCGGAAAGACATAGAAAATGTCTGGAATATGCTGAACACGAAGATATGGGAGAAGTTTGGCATAACAGTAGTATTGTAGAGGTGAGACTGAAGAACCAAACAGGTCAAGAAGCTTCTTTTAATCCAGACTTATGATCTTGAGTTTCATTAATCTCTTTTTTATCTATGAGGAAATAGATACTGAGATATTAGTGAACTAACTTGCAACATTTTCACAATTTGTAATAGATCGGATTTCTGATTCAATATCTTAGACTGAGAATAATAAAGTGTGAACAAGCACATGAAAACTGAGTAAGTATGTCGACAGCAACACTTCTCACAGAATGGAAGAAAACTGTGATCAGAGATAGTAATTTACCAAACAGGAAAAGCACATGGGGTTGTACTGAAGGATAAACAAGAACAGAGGATGTTCCAAAGGAGACCACATGAAACAGAAACCTGAGGTAAAAGTGAGAGGAACAGGAATTGGTTTAAGCAATTTGGACTTTTTAAAAATTCCTCTGATTTCTTTATCTCTCTGGGTTTGCTTTATTTAGGGGGTTAATTTTTTATTAACCTTTTCTACTGCATTAATATATTGCTCTTTGTCTCTGTTCATTGTGTTTTTCTATTTCTGCATTTGTTTTCTTTTTAGAAAATTATGTTTAAAAATTTCAGAACTTCTTTATTAATTATCTTATTTATTGGATGCGCTTTTTACTTTTACAAAACAAAAGTCTTTTATGGGCACAATACACTTTTGAACCTCTTCGAAGCTATCAGCAAGCACTTTTAAAATGGGTGATTGTTCTCTTTTTCACTTTGCTCCTTTTTCATGGTGTCATTTTTCTTAACCTCTTTCCAGGTCTGTGGCTAATCTCCTCCCAGACATTATGAATGGATGTTTATCATAATTCGTGTACACAGCTGGGTTTCCTCTGCTAATGTAAAGTATAGGTCTCTTATTGTATTTCTCTGCTTTAGCATGTTTGATTGCAGGCCCTAAGAATAAAGGGAGCATTTTTAACTGGCTGACTTCACTTTGAGGTTCGCAAATTGTGAACAGGAAGCAGGAAAGATGGTTTCCTTCAAAAGCCCAAACCTTGCTTGTATTGTTTTCCGTGGGGTCAGGCACGTAAGTGTAATTCTCTTCTGGATATTCCTTTTCTCTTAAGGGTTCTCCTTTCTTTCACAAAAGTCTGGTTTCCTTCAGTCTCTGCCATGGTTTTCTCCTTCTAAGGTTAACGCCCTAACTGTCTTAGACAGAGCCATTACTGTCTTTAGAGGACAGGTTTTTGGGGGATGCTCAATGGACAAACACTTCACTACCAGTGCCTCAGAAATAGTGGCGGGGTGTCAGGCCAACTAAGATATTTGTGTGATAGTTATCTAATTATTTACCCTGAGTACTGGCCTAAAGCCCACTTGTAATTTAGAGAATTACTTACCTTAAGGTGTTTAAATGTAGAGTTTTTCAGAACTCTGTAGGAAGAACTCTTAGCTCTAGAGTAAGTTTCCATTTATATTATATATCTAGACATATAAAATATATTAATATATAAATGAAAATAAAATATGTAATATACATATATAATTAATATGGTATACATTACATATAATTAAAAACCATATGTTAATATATACATATATTTGTATAAAATAAACATAAATGCTTTATATACTTTTTATATAATATAAAATATATATTTTATTTTCATTTATATATATATATATCTCATTTTTTCTTTGCCGATTTAGAAAGGTATAGACTAACATGGATGCTGATGAAATGATTTAGTAGAAAAAAATGGAAATTTGATTCACAACTCCTGTTGAGGTGCATAAATCTCAGAAGGCTGCTATGATGAGAGATAAGTACAGATTCCAGACAGTGATGGAATCAGGCTCACAAGGTGAATGTCAGTATCAGTCTACTCAGGCTGCTATAACAAAATATCTTAAATTGGGTGACTTGCAGACAACAAATATTTATCCTAGTTCTGGAGGCTGAGAAATCCAAGATCAAGGTGCTGGCAGATTGAGTGTCTGGTGAGGGCTCATTTTCTCACCAGGCACTATCTCATTGATAGTGCCTTCTGGCTGTGTGTTCAAATGCTGAAAGGGAGGATGCAGTTCTCTGGCACCTATTTTATAAGGGCACTATTCCCACCCCAGTAAAGCTCCTCACTCATGACTTAATTACTTCCCAAATGCTCTTTCTTCTAACTCTCTCACATGGGTGATTAGATTTCAATATATGAATTTTGGGGGAACATAGTCATTCAAATTATAGCAGTCAGTTCACTTAAGAAGGAACAGCTTTGATCTCCATGCTTTGATAGCAACAGAGAGGAAAAGGGAAAAATGTACCAAG
Organism: Theropithecus gelada; assembly: GCF_003255815.1. Taxonomy (NCBI): domain Eukaryota; kingdom Metazoa; phylum Chordata; class Mammalia; order Primates; family Cercopithecidae; genus Theropithecus; species Theropithecus gelada. The sequence continues at coordinate 93,343,671 of NC_037671.1, read as the reverse complement.
GGAATAACTTAAGGAAAAACAAAACAAACAAAACCCCCAAAATGTAAGAGATAAAACATTCCATACATAAAATAATAACATAGCACTTTGAACACATGTACAATAAAAGAGCAAGAAAATGCTCTTAAATACAATTGATTACTACATTTAATAAAGTTTAAAGATAAAGGAGTTCTAAAGGTAGAACAAAAAATGAATATGGACAGAGAGAAAGATTAAAATATTGGAGTATCAATTCAGGAAGTTCAATGTTCTATTAATAGGAGCTCAAAAAAAAAAAAAAAGAAAAGAGAAGAAAGCTGAGAAGAGGAGAGAAAGCTATCAAGAAATGAATACAGGGAAAACTCACAAAAATAAAAGACATAGGTCTTAATTGAGTAGCTCAGTTAATAAAAAAGACTCCCTGTCAGGCAGGTTATTATGCAATTTTTAACACCAGGGATAAAATGAAGACACTAAAAGTTTCCAAGAAAAAAGATTGTATAAAGGATTAACAATCAGAATGGAATTGAATTGGACTTCTTAATAGCAATCTGGGAGACTAAAATAATGGAGCATTGACTTCAATATTTTAAGGGAAAAATAATTTTCCACCTAGAATTCTGTGTAAGCCAACTAATCAATTAAGTTTAAAGGAATCATTAAGATACTTAAGAAAATATAGGGACTTATAAAAGTTTTCTCTCATGTAACCTATTATGGGAGTTGTTGAAGTGCACTAAATGACGTGAGCGCATATGCCAAGAAAGAAGAGAGACTCATAACCATCAAACAGTGGGTCTGGTGGAAAAATAGAAACATGACAGATCAGTAGTATAATTGGGGAGTAAGCCAAATCGGAGTAAAAGGACTGAGGATCCCAGAATTGAGATCTCTGGGGAACAAAGCAGGAAACTCAATAATATATCTTATATAGGCAAATTATTCTTTTTTTTAAAAAAAAAGGTATTAAGGGTATGGGGATTTCAAAATATGTGATAACAATGAGGAAACAGAAAACAATGTTTGAAAAATAAAATAAATGTGAACGTGGTACACTAATTCACTCTGCAGTGAACTAATTAATGATATAACTAAAAGTAATGATAGAGACTGTATTGAGAATTGAGGAGAAGAGGAAACGGTATAAGTGCACTAAAATTTCCTATGTCGCAACAGAAAGCCATGTGAATGCATTATAGGATTAATTCTGCACTCGTATATATGTACACAGTAATTTTATATGTACACTCACACTAAATGCAGGACTTATACTCAAATACATGTATTTAACCTTGATTTCAGGTGACACTCTGACTTATCTTAGTTGTGCGACCTTGTTGACTAAATATCTAACTTTGATTTTCTTCACTGTAAAATGAAAATACATACAGAATTGACTTCAGAGAGTTAAAATAAATTTAGCATAATGAATGTAACATATTTGCATACTGCCTGAAATACGCATTCTCAATAAACATTAGCTTTTAATTAGTAGCAATTGTATGAAGTTTTCCTTTATTCATGTATTATGTCAATCCAAGTGCATTTATTTCTACCCTAAAGATACATTAAAGCATTCCGGTCTACTACTAGATTCCTTTGTTTTTGCTGCATAGTATATGATGCTTTTATTCTTGTTACTTTTATTCTGTCATTTCAATGCCTTGACAATAGGAAAGTTCCATATGCTTAATCAGCCAACTGGAATCCAATGCCTCTTCACTAAACAAACAAGTAAATACACACACACACACACACTTATACAGTTAATACTGCAACCATAAAATCAGTTGAAGATGTGATTTCTCAACGGTGAAATATGCATAGTAACAGCTGTTACTGTATTTAACCTTCCACTATATTCTAGACATGTTATTCAAAGTACCTCAGTCTCTACAACCCTTCAAACTAGTTGTCATTTTATTTTTGTTTGTTCATAGGAAAGCTGAAGTGAAGTGAATTGAAATAATTTTCCGGGATTATACAGCTTGTCACTATTTAAGCTCAGATTTGGACATAGATTTATCTAATTTTTAAATACATTTCTTTTGATATTACACTATCTTAGGGTTTAATAACATTTAAGCATTCAAGAATAAAGTCACAGGCCTTTTTTGAGTTAATTATTTTACACTGAAGTAATCCTAAACATATAAAAATAAAATATGTAGCAGAGAGAAAATGAGCCTTTTCACAGTTACTCTGTCAAGAGTAAATATGCTATTTTGATGACATATTATTTTTGAATATATATAACAAGACTATATATCTCTCAGTTTAGTAATGAAAATATTCTGGTACTCAATAATACTAAGTGATTCAAAATTTTCCCCTTGATTTTTTTAAACTGTCACAATTTTCTGACTAGAAAAGGAAAAAAAAACAGAATACCTAATATAAGCTTTTTGAATAAACTGCTTTTCTTTAAATTTTGTTCTTCTAAGAGAAAAAATAACTAACATCAGTAGTGGAGAAAATTAAATATTAAGAAAGGAGGGTCAGTGGCAATGCTGCTGCCAAATGCACTTACACATCACTAAACTTTCATGCAGTAAGATGTTTTTGTTTTTTCTTTTTCATTTCATTAATGCAGTGCTGTGGAAACAAGCTTATCAGTACAAAGAAGAAAAATATTTTTGTTAAATTAAAGTGATTCAGATTCTTAGATTATGTTGCTATCCAATTTTATATAGCGTGAAAATGTAGGTGAAACATTGCTAACAAAAGTTCACGAAGATAAATTTACTCTTTCCTGTTTGATCAAGTTCTTCCCTAAAACAGTTGGAGAAGAGAAACGTTTTTAATAAAAACAATGTAAGCTAATATCTGCAAAACTGTCAATTCAAGCTACTGAAATTTATGACTTTATCATAAACACTATAGAAGAATGATTCAAGAAATAGTTATTTATTCCAAGATACAAATTGCCCTAAAAAGTAATAACAAACTAAAGCTTCAGCTGCAAATATGAAAAAGTTCTAGTGGAAATCATGATGAACAATCCTAATAAGCCAACTATATGCCAATGCATTAGATTCCAGCACACCACTCAAATTCTGGATTTATTTCCTTTCTCCTAATTAACTCCTGAAACCCTACCCCTCTTGCAAGTTGCAGTTAAAAATTCCATTGCCTTTTCCGTATACAGTCCAATAAATGCTCCACTCTCCTTCAACCTTTGTTGGTATCTATTTATTGGGGCACTTTCTATTTTCCATCTTAGTTGTTTGTGTATGTTTTACATCTACAGTTAGGGTTCATACTCTTAGAAAACAGGTTCTGCATACCCATCACTGTGGTGTTTCCTACCAACACCCCAATCCCCCAAAGAAACATGTACATTATTAACCAGAAAATTGTGAAAGTAATAACCACTTAATCATTTTATTCAAAGAAAATAATCTAATTTATTTTTGGAAAAAGGAAATTTATGTTTAGCAACAGATATGACAAATGTATTTAGGGACCAGAGGGGAAAAGTGGGTTTGGGAGGGGTTCTTTTGTTTTAAATTAAAAATTAGGTCAGGCATGGTAGTTCATGTCTATAATCCCAACACTTTAGGAGGCTGAAGCAGGATTATTGCTTGAGTCTGGTAGGTCAAGAAGTCAGTGAGCCGTGATTGTGCCACTTCACTACACTCATCTGTGTGTGTGTGTGTGCTGTGAGTTCTGAAAAGTGAAAAAGTATAGACACAACAATTGAGTAGCTCAGTGGAACTTCTTTCTTCTACATATAGAGTAGAGAGAGCCAGAATTAGAAATGTTTAAACATAACAGTAATGCCCCCTTTGTGAGAAAGAACAGACGCCATGAGGAACAAAGGAGGTGAACCTAGTGGAGCCCCACTAATATCCCTTCACTTAGAGGCATGAGAATAGGAAGCGCTGGTGGGTCATAGCAAATCAAGAGGAACGGAATCACTGGCAATTCTAGCAAGACAAGTAGGTACAAGAGGCTACACTTTTTGGAGAATCTAAATTGGCAATGGATCTTGGTTTATAATCTTCAGAGATCGCCAAAAAAGGCACAGAGGGAAGACACTGCTAAAGCTGGTTTCTAAGGATAACTACCATGCCCCATAAAGAATGGAAGTAGTCACGTACTGAGGCGGAATGCCAAGCCAAACATGGTAGAGGGAATATCTGGGAGAGAAGACCACACTTTTTGTTTGGATGACATTGAGCTTTAGCCACTTCAGTTTTCTCCTCAAGCTGCTGGATATATAAACCAAATAAGTAAACCACAGAAAATCAAATATTTTGCTTCTTCATTTGTCTGGGTCTGAAAGACATAAATATAATTCATCTCAAATATGAATACGAGGAAATCACAGTGAAGAAAGGAACAAGAAAAAGAAACTCACGAGTATATAAAAATGCTATATTTTAAAAGAAAAAAAACCACTCTGAAGGTCAATTTTAAGCGGTGTCATAAGAAGCAATGTTTAGAAAATGTCTCATTCCAGTTCTCAAACACAATTCAGTGCAAGACTAATGGCTTTCTGATTAGGAAATTGAAAAGACAGTATGATTGCTTAAACAAAAACCGCAAAGGAGATGAGACCATCAGATTATACTTTAAATAAAATGAAACTAGAGAAATAAAAACTTTAAACAAATTATCTCAGAAGTCAGAAGGAAAAAATGGAATACTGATTAAGATGAGCCAACCCAGAAGGAGGAAACAAAGCTGACAAATATTATATAATACCATATTAATAGTATTTTCAAAAATCTTCCTGTATTAAAGACTTGAATTTGCACATAGGAAGGGTTCACAGAGGAATATTAATTAAAAGATATCCAAACTTAGACATACCTTTGTGAAAGTGTAGCACTTTTAAAAACCCAAAATAAGAATCCCTATACATTTCCAAATTAAAAATTATGCTCTTAGAAAAGGGGGGAATATCTAGCCAACTTTAAACTCCCTGGCAATAAGAATGCCAAAGACAATGAGGATTAGGAAACAACATTTCTAGATACAGCAAATGTGTTTTATTTTTGATGTAGTTTGTGTGAGTCTCCAAATCTCATTGAAATGCAATCTCCAGTATCGGAGATGGGGCCCAGTGGGAGATGATTAGATTGTGGGAGCAGATCCCTCCGAGCTTGGTGCTGTCCTTGTGACAGTGAGTTCTTGTGAGATCTGGTTGTTTAAAAGTACGTGGCACCGTAATTTTCTCTCTCTCTTACTCCTGCTTTTGCCATGTGACATGCCTACTCCTGCTTCGCATTCTGCCAAGGGTAAACGCTCTCTGAGGCCTCCCTAGAAGCCAAGCAGATGACAGTGCCACGCTTGTCCAGCCTGCAAAACTGTGAAGCAGTTAAAACTCGTTTCTTTATAAATTATGTGGTCTCAGGTATTTCTTTACGGCAACACAAGAATGGCCGAACACAATTTTCTTATGTAGAGAGGCAAAAAATTGATAAATAAATGTAAAAATTGTTCTCGGATAAGCATTGTCTAATAAAATATTGCATCCACATGTCTTTCTTAGGAAATGTAAGTATTCAATAACACTCTCCAATGTAAACTTAGAAATTAAAGCCTAAAATCCTAGAGTGGGACTATATGTACTAAAAGAAACAGTAGTAGCCAATGTATCAAATGAAACACAGAGAAAAATCTGTGTAATCACTTTCATATTATAATAAACTTCATGCAAATATCTCAAAAAGTTATTGTAGAGTTTTTTTGTGTGTGTAAAATGATATTGCCATTAATGATAGTATCAAGCTATAATCTCTGTTTATATAAGCAAAAACTCAACAGAGGAAAAAGAAAAGCACAATGCTGTTGTGCATGTAGCAAGTACAGAACATAAATAGGCCTAAAATTTAACACTTAAACTAAGACACAGCATGTGAAATCAAATTCTTGAAATATGCTTAAGTTGTGAAAACTGCTCAAAATAAATTAAGTAAAAAAATCAACTTCTAAAATGGTACAAACCATAATTACCAAATACATGTATACACACAAATACTCACACAAGAGACAACTCAAAAATGTTAGCAGACATTTGTTTTGGGTGGTAGGATCACTAGTGTTTACTATTTTCTTTTTTATGCTTTTGCATATTTCACGATTTTAAAAATACTCTTTTGTAATGAGAAAAGTATTTTCAATGGAAAAACCACTTTCAAGGAAATACAGATAAAAATCAAACTACTTTAATATATATGATGATTTCATTTATTTTTAGTCCCTTTAATGTATGGAAATTATATAATTACTCTCAGTCTAATGGATGCAAGTGTTCTCTAAATGGCTCTGTAAGCAGTTGTCTTAGCTGGGCCCAAGCAGTTATTGGCCTGGTGGAGCCAGGAACCAGACACTCGTGCATTTGCCCTACTGAATTTGCTAATGGGCTTTGTGTGTTTTTTTGCTTGCTTGCTTGCTTGCTTGGTTTGGCTAATGATCAGGAAATGCAGCATAGTAGACAAAGAAGTCCAAAGATAGAGAATGGAACACACTATGCTAGCTTGTCAGAGACAGAGGGGTAAAGTAGGATCCAATGGTTGTTTTGAGGCTTGTTAGAGTCAGTATAAATAGTGTTGCCTGCAGAACTGAAGGACAAAATATACCATGGAATTGAAGAGAGGGACTGCACCTTTGATAATTCTTCCAGGGGTCCTGGAGCAGCTTTGACACCTGAAGCCTTTGGAACCAAGGGCAGAGGACCCGTGTGCTCAGTGCAAAAATGAGACAAACAATCACTCTACAGAGGAATAGTTCCATAAATGAGAAGTGACATATGGATGGAGAAATCGTACTAAGCAGTTTCTTGTGCACAAATTCAAGGAGAAAAGGGAAACTGTTGGAAAAACTTTGTAATAACTAACCATTAGACTGGGTCATGAAACATCCTCTGAAACTTCCAACAATTCTCCATACCTTTCCATACACTTAAATTAATTGCCCAGATCTAGCAGTGGCCCACACATTTCTGCCTAATATGTCATCTGCCTTCCTCACCAACCTCATCTGTTACCTGCTCAACTGCACTTTTTCTTTTCTTTTTTTTAATTATACTTTAAGTTCTAGGGTAGATGTGCACAAGGTGCAGGTTTGTTACATATGTACACATGTGCCATGTTGGTGTGCTGCACTCATTAACTCGTCATTTACATTAGGTATATCTCCTAATGCTATCCCTCCCCCATCCCCCCTCCCCCTTCCCCACAATAGGCCCCGGTGTATGATGTTCCCCTTCCTGTGTCCAAGTGATCTCATTGTTCAATTCCTACCCACATGCGGTGTTTGGTTTTCTGTTCTTTATTTATTTTATTTTTTTTTGAGACGAAGTCTCGCTGTGCTCCCAGGCTGGAGTGCAGTGGCGTGATCTCGGCTCACTGCAAGCTCCGCCTCCCGGGTTCACACCATTCTCCCGCCTCAGCCTCCCAAGTAGCTGAGACTACAGGCGCCCGCCACCACGCCCGGCTAGTTTTTTGTATTTTTAGTAGAGACGGGGTTTCACCATGTTAGCCAGGATAGTCTCGATCTCCTGACCTCATGATCCACCCGCCTCGGCCTCCCAAAGTGCTGGGATTACAGGCTTGAGCCACCGCGCCCGGCCTGGTTTTCTGTTCTTGCGGTAGTTTGCTGAGAATGATGGTTTCCAGCTGCATCCATGTCCCTACAAAGGACACGAACTCATCCTTTCTTATGGCTGCATAGTATTCCATGGTGTATATGTGCCACATTTTCTTAATCCAGTCTGTCACTGATGGACATTGGGTTGCTTCCAAGTCTTTGCTATTGTGAATAGTGCCGCAATAAACATACGTGTCAACTGCACTTTTTCTAATACATCTTTGCCTGATGCATTGAAAGTTGTCTGCTCTTGCTACACCCATGTCTTTCTTTGTTAATATAACTCATTGTCATTATTCAATTTTCATTTCACCTTAGGAGAGATGAAATTTTCCTACGCATGCTCATAAAAGTATCCACTACCATCTTACACTCACCTCCTGAATCACTCCGTCAACTTGTCGTACTTTTTAATTCACATCAATTTTTTATATCAGCTAATTCATCATTAATGTATTTGTGTACTTTTCTAAGACCTAAATGTCTCACCATAATAAAGACAGTAGCTTTGTCTTCCTTTCTCCACCGTCTACCCGTCTACCCAGTGTTATTTATTTATTTACTTTTTGGACAGGTTCTCAAGCTGTCGCCCAAGCTGCCTCCTGGGTTCAAATGATTCTCCTGCTTTAGCATCCTGAGTGGCTGGGATTACAGGCATGTGCCACCATGCCCGGCTAACTTTTGAGTTTTTAGTAGTGACAGGGTTTCACCATGTTGGCCAGGAGGGTCTCGAACTCCTGACCTCAAGTGATCTACCTGCCTCAGCCTCCCAAAGTGGTGGGATTTCAGGCGTGAGCCCCAAGTATTTATATTTAAACCACTTTAAAAACTATGAAATATCAAAGTAATAAACAATATGCAGATTGAAAAAAAAAAGGCAAACAATACTTTAAAGCCTTAAGACAAGAAGCTACTATTTCTTGTTCTACCTTTCCCCACACTCAGTTCTATTCCTAAAACCAATTTTTCGGGCCTCTCAAACAGCTGAATACACAAACCCTCTGGGGATTTTGTTAAATGCACTTTTGACCCAGTGGGTCTGTGGCAGGGCCTGAGATTCTGCATTTTCAACAAATGTGTAGGTGATGCTGATGTGGGTCTGTGGGCCACACTTTGTATTTTTTAATTGGCAAATGAAAAATTGTAGATATTTATGATGTACAATGTGAAATGTTGTTATATGTATACATTGTGGAATGACTATATCAAGTAAATTAATATATCCATCACCTCAAATACCATTTTTTTTGTGGTGACAGCATTGAAAATCTACTTTCAGCAATTTTAAGTGTATAATACATTATTATTAACTATAGTCACTCTGCTGTACAGTAAGTCTCCAGAACCTACGCCTCCTGTTAAACGGAAACTTTGTACCCTTTAACTGACATCACTCCATTTCCACACCCTCCATACCCCTAGAAGCTGGTAACCAACATCCTACTCCCTGCTTCTATAAATTCATTTCTTTTAGATTCCACGTGTAAATGAGATTGTACAGTATTTGTCTTTCTGTGTTTGTTTTATTTCACTTAGTACAATGCCCTTTAGGGTTCATCCGTGTTACTTCCTTCTTTTTAAAGGTTGAATATTATTCCATTATATGTGTGTGTGTGTGTGTGTGTGTGTGTATTTTATATATCATAGTTTCTTTTTCATTCATCTGTTGATGGACATAAGGTGATTCTATGTATTGGCTATTGTAAATAATACTGCAATGAAGATGGGAGTGCACATGTCTCTTTGATACACTGATTTTGTTTTCTTTCCATATATACCCGGAAGTAAAATTGCTGAATCATATAGTATTTCTATTTTCAATTTTTTGAAAAAACACCTTACTGTTTTTTATAATGCATTTACTAATTCACATTTCCACCAAAGGTATACAATAATTCCTTTTTTTCCATATCTTCACCAACACTTTTTATCTTTTGACTTTTTCATAAAAGTAATTCTTACCAGTGTGAGGTAGCTGTTCACTGTCGTTTTAATTAGCATTTTCTGATGATTTGTGATGTTGACCACCTTTTCAGATATATGTTAGCCTTTTGTATGTCCTAAAAAATTTCTATTCAAGTTCTCTGTCCATTTTTTTTTTTTTTTAACTCAGGTTATCTGTTTTCTTAATATTGAGTTGTTTGAGATCCTTATATATTTTGGATATTAATCCATTATCACATGTATAGTTTGCAAATATTTTCTTCCATTCTATCTATAGGCTTTCTGTTTTTTGTTGTTGTTTTGTTTTGTTTTCTGTTGGTTGTTTACCTTACTGTAAAAAGATTTTTTAGTTTGATACAATCCTGTTTGTCTTGTTTTTGGTTTTATTGCCTCTGCTTTTTGGATATCTCCCCCCCCCCCCGAAAAAAAAAACAACAAACAAAAAACCTCTAATATCCAAGTCAAGAAACATTTTCTCTATTTTTTCTTCTAGTAGTTTTATAGTTTCAGGCATTACATTTAAGTTTTTAATCCATCTTGAGTGGATTGTTGTAGATGTGGTGAGACAATAGTGACTTAGTCTTCTTCACTGCTGCATAGCAGCATCTTAAATGGTACCAGGAACTTACTAGTTTTCAATAAAATACTGGGAGAGGGAGAGGAGAAAAAAGATAGAAGATAGGTGATGAGGAGGGAGGTAGAAAGGGATGAATACAAAGGTGAAATATAAAGTGTTTTTCAAGGAGTACTATAAGAGAGATCAAAAGGGCCAAAACTAGGAAAATTTTGGGATCACTGACATCACTGTCTGCTGGTAAGACCCGGGTAAACATGTGTCGGAGGTTCACCACCTAAAGGAGAATTAACAGTCATGTAAGGATTTACATAAGTTATATAAAGGAGAATTAACAGTCATGTAAGGATTTACATAAGTTATATAAAAAACTAAAAATAATTATTTTCAGTTACTTTCATTTAATTAAACAACAAAGAGATATAATGTTGAAGGTAGTCTAAATACACTGCATACTTAAAATGTTTAGGTTTGTTTAGGATTTATGACTAAAATATCATTCAGAAACAAGAACACAGTAACATTCTCACAAAATGAAACACGGGACTCTTTTTCAGGTTCAGAAATGACATATTACCAGTAATAGAAAATTGTATACACAAGGAAAATACTATGCCATGATTTATCAGAAGCCTTTTAAAATACTCCAAGTTAGCTGGGTGGCAAACACTATTATCATCATGTTATAAGGTATTTAAATTACTTGCTCAGAGGTATAAACAAAACAAGACCCAGCCAGATGTACCACTCAGGTCTTGGTTTGCTAGCACCATTCTTAGACATGCTCTTTCCCAAAAAAGAAAACTTCTGCATACCTCTTCAGAGTTTCTCTGAGTGACCCTCTCAAAGATCAAGCATTACTACTTCGTCATTATTATATAGTAACTTACATAAAAAGTAAAATCTTCAGTTATAGTGCTATATATGTGCATAATAAGTATGCTAAAATGCTTATAGTTACTATGGTTCAAATATTTTATATTTCCTCTAGAATGTGTGATTCTTAGGAACACAATCTTTTCTTCCTTGAAAATATTACTTGTTTAATAATCACTTTGGAGTTTGCTAGTTCATTGTCCAGTGAGATTTGTGCTTTATTATTGTAAAGTTTAATAAATAGGTGCAATGGTCACATCCCTAGTACATAGTTATTGCGGTTATTTTGCCTACCTCTTGCCAGAAACCCCGGCTACACAGTGACCCTGGGAAAGTCAACCTGAGCATTCAGATGTTATTGCATCTTGATTTATCTATAAGAGTGACTAGGTAGAAATGGCCTGAGCATGGAGCATATTCATATAGGCTCCTATTTAATTTAAGTGAAATGTTTTCTAAGAGATGCAATCGGTTCCTAAAACACTTGAGAAAATTCCCTAGGAAATGGAGGAGACAGGAACTATCTGAAGTATATCAAAGTAACAAAGGGTGATGTATCTGTGGTTGACAATCCAATGACTGCTTTGAAAAGTAAGTGATTGTTGATTATCTTGACTCCTTATATTCTGTACCCAAAAAGATTAGGAAAAATTAAAATGGCCACCCAACATCAAATGAGACTACCACGCTTATAAAAATGAAGCTTTGAAAATACAAAGAAGTTTGTGGAAGAAGATACTTAGGTTTAAATAATTATAGAAAACTTTAGCTGGGGGTACTCTGATTTGCAACCATCAGGCACCTTTCCTTCTCATGAGTAAACCCAGAGACAATACTAAAATAAGAAAATTTTACTTATCTTTTAATTTGATTGACTCATTTTGTAATTTTTACCCTGCTGGCTATTTTAAAAATACATTTCAAAGCTATTGTGAAGTTTCTTGCTTGGAAAGAATAGATGCATTGTAATTTATAAAAGGAAACTTTCTTTTTCCATGAACAATCACATCCCATTGTTCATAACATTTATAATCATGTGTGGTTATGTACAAAAATCTTGAAAAGTACTGCTTTGCTTGTGTTATTTAAAGCTACCAATTTGCCCAAGCTTATTAAAATCAAGGCTAAATCATTCTAGTGAGCAAAGTCTTAAAGATTTAGTTGCATTGTCACAGGCGTAACAATAAATTAAAATGTAAAACTTGAACTTGGGAAGACATTTAAGTGATCAAACTAAAGTGTTAATGCGGGATAAACCTAATCTTAGCAGTACAGGAATGAGGCTTTACTAGCAAGTCTCTTTCAGGAATCAATAAATGTTAGTGGACAATATTAAGCGATGTGCTTAACAGCCCAACTATTAATACACTTAACCTGGTTTGCTCAAAAGAGAAGGGTTGGGCACCTTGGATAGAAACAGCCTGATTAAAATGTAAATTAAATGTCTCTTTCTAAGAGATATTTTTTAACTACATAATCCATTAATATCAAACCTAGTTTTTCCAAATTAGAACAAATCATTTCTTTTGAATATGGTATAATTTCAATACAAAATTATTAATACCATAAAATCTGGATAGACCATTCAGGCTTAAGAAATTACCTTGCAATAACAATGTAAAAAGAACCGTTATTAATAATTAGCTATTTTCATACTCTAGGAGGAAGGTTTATAGTATGGAGAATAAAACTAAAAATAATTATTTTCAGTGACTTTTCTTTCATTTCATTCAAAAACAAAGAGATATAATGCTGAAGCTAGTCTAAATATACTGCATACTTAAAATGTTTCAAAGGAATCCAGCCATTTTTTATATTTATCTAGATTTTAAGTTTTATTCTGTGTGTATCTTGACTTTTTATTGCAACTGTCAGCACTTAAAATTCTGTATAATTTAATTGAAAAAGATTGTATATTGTTAATATTATTATTTTTCTTTTTTTTCATTATATTGTAATCTCCTTAAGGTCAGAATATCTACTTGTCTCACACTATATCATACACAAAAAGTCAGCCACAGACAGTAAGATTTTTTTTCCCAAACAACTATACTTGGTCCTTCACCTCCCCTTTACCCACTAATGTTTTTTGTTTTTATTTACCTGGTTCTAATGATCTTTGCTATCTCTATTCAGCTTAGTCTCTACTTTTGGCCACTTTGCTGTTTTGTATGCTTGCTAATTGTATACTTGGCTGTTGATTCTACTAACCATCCCATGTTCTTTGTATCCTTATATAACCTAGGTGTTAAGTTTTCCTTTCTTGGTCTCAGAACCTGATAATAACCTTATTAGTCCATTTGCTCAGCCCTCAAGAGATAGGAAGTCAGAGTTATCCAGAACAGGCATTCTGATAACTATTGTTCACTGATTAATTTTTGCTATTAAGGAAACATTTTTAAATGGTGGTGAAATTAAGAGACAGGCACACAAACACACACACATGCACATACACACAAACACAGTATTTTACATACACAATTGTTCTAGAACTTGGCTGAGACATAATAACCTGTATATCCCATCATTGGATGGTTAGTCATATAGATTACTTGCTATTATCAAGCCCAGTAACATGATATATATCTTATCCCCATTACAGAAATGGAGAAAGCAAGTCAATTAAAGATGTACAATATACTAATTGATTATCAAATTGACTTTTAAAACTCTGTAATAAATAAACTTACCAATATTATGTAAACCTGGTAATTATTTTTAATTATTATTTCAACAAATGATTATTTAATACGTATTATGTGCTAAATACGGTAATAGCAATGAACAAAACAAAACTTTATGCTGTCATGGAGTTTACGTTCTTGATAAACTACTGAAGATGAACTATTGAATAAAATTTTAATAAAATGTAAAACAACATATTGGAGGTTGACTTAATAAGTGAAGTAGAGAAAAGGAAAGAAGAAAAGGAATACTGTTGAGAGAGTGAGAATGCACTGAACTGAGCAAGTAAGGGGTGAATAATGACCCAAAATGCATGAGAATGAGCAATGAAGAACCTAGATTTCTTTCTGAGCAAAGGAAACAGCAAATGCAAAAGCCTGTGATAGATAGAAATCTGGCATGTTCAAGAAACAGAAAAGTGGCCATTGTGACTGGCGTAGAGTAAGTAGGAAAATAATAGGAGATAAATTCAGATAATTGTGGGTGCCAGATCAAACAGATTTCTGTGCGCAATTTAAAGAAATTTATCTCTTAGTGAATGAGGAACCCACTGGATAGTCTAATTGACATAATCTGAGGACAGAGTCAGAGTGAGAGTTCCCATATCAACTAGGGGATTGTGTGGTTTAAATAATCAAAGAAAACAGCACCTAGTCATTCTTTTCAGTCTGTGTAGATATAGGGCTGAATATATGGGACTCAACAAAGTATATAAAAACACTTCCATTCTGACAGGTGGCCTGAGACTTTTAAAAAGTTAAAGAAGATGAAAGTGGCTGGGCGTGGTGGCTCACGCCTATAATACCAGCACTTTGGGAGGCCTAGGAGGGTGGATCACTTGAGGTCAGGAGTTTGAGACCAGCCTGGCCAACGTGGCAAACCCTGTCTCTACTAAAAACACAAAAAATTAACCAGGTGTGGTGGTGCGCTCCTGTAGTCTTAGCTACGCTGGAGGCTGAGGCAGAATTGCTTGAGCCTGGGAGGTGGAGGTTGCAATGAGCCGAGATTGTGCCACTGCAATCCAGCATGTGTGACAGAGGGAGACTAAAAAAAAAAAAAAAAAAAAGACGGTGAAGATGAAGGGGTGAGGCTGAAAAGATATTAGTAAATATTTTTTTTTTAAAGATTCCGACTCCTTATTAGTGGAAACTAGAAGTAGTAATCTTTGAGTTAAGGGTATGGCAAAAGACAAATGGAGAAAAGGTGTTTTGAACATGATTGAATTATCAGCTGGGTCAAATGTTGATATAAGTAAAATGGTATAACTGCTATTCATAACCACTGGTTTAGGATTATGGAGGTCTTTATATCTTTAAGAAGAATGGTTTCAGTAGAGTGATAAGGAGAAAGTCCTACTTAGAATCATCTGAAATAAGAATGAGTGGGGAGAAATTGGAGGCCATGAGTACACACATATCTTTGCACAAGTTTTATTATAAATATGAAGAAGAGAAATGAGAAGATTGGGAAGAAGGTATTGGGATTAAGTGAAATCAAGTGGAGTTTGTAGTTGCAAGTGAAATTGATGCCTAACAGCACCACTTTGGTCACCTCCATATGAACCTCTGACTTCCCCAACCTAACAGGCATCAAGAATTAAAAGCACTTATTCAAAGCTTCCAACTTGATATTGCAAACTTAACGCACATTTTTAGCTATGCCATCTTGCAAAATCTTATTCAAACGATATAAATCTATTACAGTTCTGAGAATGAGAAGACGGGCAATTCATCTTTCACTATAATCTGCTAGTCTATGAAGGGATGAACAAAAGTGGATGAAGACACAGATCAGAAAAACATGCTCATTAGAGTGCCAAATGGTGGAAGGTTGGCTATCTTAGGGGATACCTACAATAGTATCAGTCTGTGAGACAATAATGAGAGTAAGTTAATTAAAGATGGTTTCACAAAAGTAGTGGAAATCTACCCTTACACCTATTTGCCCCTCCATATTACTGATGGGAATGGTGGGCTGTCCAGGGAGCAGCCGCTGCCACCACACTGGCTGAAGAGGGGAGGTGCAAATGGTGGCGGCAGGAGCAACTGCAGGAGCAGCAGTGGCTGCGTTGGGGGGACCCCTGTGCCCCTTGACTCCTGTACCCTGCATCCCCAGAGGCAGCAGACTGCACCGCCCCCACCCTCAGGAGGCCAGGGGAACCAGCCCCCCGCCCCCGACCAGGCCCAGAGCCTCCGTTGCTCTGGACCCCGAGCCCACATCCCTGCTCTCACCCATTGCTATTACAAGAAGGTTTGGGGAGGAGGTAGACAGTCGCTGGAGGTCACTGTCCTGCGGGCTGCCATGAAGGAGCCTTGCCGAGTCGCCCTCCAGCCTGCGAGCAGTGTGGTTGAGCAGAGAGAGGCCCCAAGGAGGAGCTGGGCTCAGGGCATGGAGCTGGGGTCGTGCTGCAGGGGCCCAGGCTGGGAAGTGGGAGCAGTGCCCACTTTGGGGACCCGGCCAGCAACACGGTCACTGTGCCCAACCCGCCAAGGGCACCAGGTTTATGTGCCTTGGGAGGAGGCTCTACACAGGGCCTCTCAGGGCCGCATTCCCGGGGTCCGCCCCACATCCGGTAACTGCTGCTCCGGACACTACCAACGGCTAGGCCCGGGGTCGCGATCCACTCCCGGAGGCACCCCCTCAGGCATGGCCACTGGCTGTGCAAGAAGGAGCTCTGGGCCTGCCTGAGCACCAGGACCACAGGGGAGCTGGCAGTAAAGTTGCCCCTGCCTGGGATGCAGGTCGGGTCCCAGAGAGAACCTGGAACCCCGCCCCAGACTGGGAGGAGATGTGGCTGGTGCTGCACACTCTGCGGAGCTGGCAGAGAAGCCTGGGACAATCGAAAGCCCCACCCCTTCTGAGTTGGTCAGGCAGGAGCTTCCTGGGTGCAGCTACAGATGCCCTGCCATGAGTCTGGACTCGGGTTTCTCTGCAGTCTGCACCCTCAGGGACTCTGGAAGGACCGCCCCCCAACCCCGATCCCCGACCCCTAGTCCCAGGGGCTCAGGAGAATCAGCTACTGCTGCGTGCCCATTCCGCGTTCCCAACACACCCTCCAGCCTCAGAGCAGAGTTGGGGCCTAGCCTGGATTCCTTCACAGCCTGGCCTGGTAGGCAGATGCTTGAGGCAGTGCTGACATGCCAGTCCCCTCCCACCTCAGCCCCCTCTGGATTTTGGGCACCAACAAGCTCGGGTGGGGGAGAAGGTGAAGTGGGTGCTGAGGGCTGCTAGGCACTGGCTTGCAGTTGCCCCATGGTGTGAGCAGCCTGGGCACCATGGCCAGTGGCAGGAGTCACAGGGCTTCTGGGTGGAAAGGGGCGGGTCCCCAGTGAGGCCCCACCTTCAGGCAAGGGAGAGCCTCAAGGCTGGGGGCTGGACTGCCAGTCCCAAAGACCAGAGTGGGGACTTGGGGTGCCTTTTCTGGTCAGCCCATGGCCGCCCATGGACATATAGGCCCCACTCCAGGGCCTCCTCTCTGCGGAGAGCTGAAGACGAATGACCAGCTGCAGAGAGGATCTACACTCTCAGAACTGAACACTTGTTGGGATGACCTGCCTGCAGAGAGGAGCTTCCTCTCTGCTAGGACCTGAACACCCATCAGGACACCCTGGCTACGGAGAGGAGCTACCCACTGCGGGTCTTCTCTGAGCTGTTCTGTTGCTCAATAAAACTCCTCTTCGTCTTGCTCACCCTCCACTTCTCTGCGTACCTCATTCTTCCTGATTCCAGGACAAGAACTCAGGACCCATTGAATGGCAAGGCTAAAAGAGCTGTAACACAAACGGGGCTGAAACATGCCCTTTCCTTTCCACATGATGGTCAAAGAGAAGGAGTGAAGAGCTGTGGCCCTTCAGGGATCCCAGACCTGGGAGCTCCCTGAGCCAGGGCTGTGACTCCCTGTTTGGGACCCTGCCCTTCCTGGCATCTCCAATCTTCTGGGCACCACCACATTCCCTGGTGCCAGTAGGGGAAGCTGCTTGCAGTGCGCCCGGTCGAGCTGCAACCTCACAGAGGGCTGGCTCCCATGACAGCATCTGGAGCTGCCCACCTCATGGCAACAGTTGGCATGTCTGACTATCCAGTGGCTGGACCCCATGCTTACTCTCACACTCCTTGCTGCTCCACACCTGAGTCGCAGTTTCCCTTAGAGGCAAGGAATCCAGGCCAGTAGTAGTGAACGCAGTCTGCCACGGCAAGTGGGCAGAACAAGCCCAGTGGGCCCAAGCAAAACTCGGCAAAGGTGCCACCAGCCACAGGTTTCCAGCCAGAAAAGCAACACCTCAAAGACCCCATAACATTACAACATGATATTATGTTGTTTCCTATCTTCCCCTGTCCACAGGCAGACTGAACCTAAGGATATATTTACTCTCTAGTCTAAAAAACAGGTATGCTTGGGAAGGAGGAGAACATCTGAAATGGCTATTGGGTTTCAATAATGAAGCTCTTATTTCTTCATTAGTATGAACCCCAGAATATATGTGTTTCATCATGCTACCTGAACATCAGTCTTGCCAACAAGAAGACCTCTCCATAGAGATAGTTGAGTAAGTAAACCCTCCAATACTGAGGAAAAACCTGTGTGGAAACACAAAGCCACACATGCTTAGCTACCTATCATAATTCTAGTCCTGAACTCATCAAATGAATAATAATTACCAGGCATTTGAGAAGAACTGATGTCATGAAAGGTCAAGTTGCAGAAAGAGAACTTACTACAAAGAAAGCAAAACTTTTAAAATATTAAATTAGAATTAGTATCTTTAATTATTCATTGATTTTAAAAAAATGTATTTGAGAGTAAGAAACAGTTCCAGAGAAATACAACTATGATTCCCCCAAAAAGCTGAATAAATGCCTGCAAGATAAAGTTAAGCAGAACCAGTGGAGGAAAAAAATAAAATAGATAATAGAAAATATTATAAACTGAATTCAAACATGTTTTCAGAGTTAAGGTATCAACAAGATACAGGAAAACAGTTCCATTCTGACATGTGTCTTGTGAATTTTAGAAAGTTAGAGAAAATTAAAAGCTCTACAATCTTTGAGATGAAAGAAAATCAGGTTATCCTATGAAGGTATGACAATCAGTCTAGCCTCAGACTTTTCATCAGCCACATTAAATATGAGAGACACATGGATAAATAATCTCAATATTCATAGGAAAATAGGTTCTACCTATAAGTGAAAGATCAGTAAATATAAACAAAACCACTTTCAATTAATCAAACATTCAAGAATTTAAATTCCATTTAATTTCTGTTTAAGAGGGAATAAGAAAACATAAAAAGGGAGACTATTTTAAATGATAAAGCCTGTTCCCCATAATAAAGGTGATAATGACTTCAATATGTATCATAGTAGATGGAATATTGGAGTAACTGAGTCTAGATTTTCGTGTTCCATTGCCTGCTCCACCATGTATTAGTTCTGTGATCTTTGTCAAGTCATTTTCCCTCTCTGTGCCTCAGTTTCATCGCTTCTCACAGAGTTGTTGTGAAGATTAAATGAGTCACTATGTGTGAAGTACTAACAATTATACTTCGGATGTAATAAGGTTTAAATAATTTATCCATAACCATTATTGTCATTGAGAATATTTCAGTAATAAGGTGAGCACATAGTACCCAATCATACATTAGCCATCAAAAATTGAAATAAATTCAGGCAGAATGTTATTAAGTGTATAAAAATACACCAGGGAATGAATAACATGAAAAGAAATTAAAACTTAAAGTATAATAAAAACTCATGAGATTTAATTACACAATGAAACTGAAAAATATGTTATTCTTTTGATTTATATTGTAAACTTTCAATAATGTGGAGAATATGTGAATGAATGGAAATACGGGGCTGGGTGAATTGGCATACTTGACTGATAAGAAAGTAGAGGTTGAATAAAGGACTTATGTAAAAAAAGACAAAAATGTGTAAAAAGGCCAAATCTAGGCAACTTCTCAGTTTTTCATTGGAAAGATGTGTCTAAAGGACACATTGCTGGTGGCAGGAGGATGTATGAGCTCTCTTCCGTTTACATCAGGCTCTGGCTTCAACCTATGCTAACTGCTAACATAGTAATTATCTAAGAAAAGAGGTTACTGAAAATAGTAGGTTTCACCCTGTGCTGAGGAGTTTGAGTTGCTGTAGTTGAGGCCTCAGGCTGTGAGTGTCTTACCGTAAAAGCAGTTAGTCAATAAACCAAAAATTCATGGGCCTGGCTGTCTCCAGTCTCCATAGAGGCAACACTGAAAAGAATAGGAAATTTTTCCACAGTTAGTAGTTCAAGGCAGAGAATTAAACGAATTCAATCATTATATATTGAACACTCTTTACTGGCTTTCATGTCTTAGAAAAAAATTCCAGAAAATTTATACTCTCAGGAGTTAATAAAAATTTTATTAACATTAAAAATATTAAAATTATAATGCGGAATTTTAAAAAGTGGGCAGTTTAAAAGGCAAAGAAAAGTTAGAAAAACAAATACAGATGAAATTTTTTTCTTACACAATAGGCTAAAAACATAAATGTTGAATTTTGATATCAAAAATAGCAGGAAATATCTATTATAATGTAATTTTAAAGTAAAATAATGGAAGAGTTGACAATTAAAATGCAACTAAAAAAATTTAAGGAGAGAAAAAAGAAGGTTCATGTGAGCCAATCTATTATACTTCATACAAGGGAGTCACCAGACACTGTCAAAAATGATTAAAATTGTGATATATAGGCACATTATTTAGAATTACAGAGACAACTACCAGAAACATTAGAAAATAAAATTCAGTTTGATTCCTTCTTACGAGAGAGGAAATAGGGAAGGGAAAAAAGAGTGCATGCGTGTGTGTGTGTGTGTGTGACAGAGAGAGAGAAAGAAAGAGGGAGGGGGGCAGTCCTTATTTCACTCAAAAGGAATAAACACTTCTGTTGGTAGGAATCAGCATTGTCTTGGTGTTTACTCAAGCAGAGCAAACCAACTATACAGCAGGGACTAGAACCCAAATTACTTGACCATGTTCACCTTATGAAACTCCAGGGGAAGAGGAAAGGAATTAACAACAAAGATAGAACATTAAGCATCCAAAGTACTATTGTTCAGATAATTTTGTTGCTACCCTGGAAAATTATACACAGATATGCACGCAACAGCCATTGTTAACCAACAAACTGTATTAATATTATCAGTTGACTCCTCAAGAAACCATCCACACTCAGAAAGTATGTTTATAACTTGCACTATTTATTTATTTATTCTATTTAAAGAATAAACCATAAGGAATCAAATGCTCAGAATGGTCTTGAGGTAAAATTGCTAGTTAACGAGGTGTGCTGAATGGTTTCTTCAGCCACAGTTATAAACTGCTTCAGACATGCTGGCTGTTCCAAATGAGCCACGCAATGGCAAAATGAAGAGAGAAAAAGACACTTTTGAACAAGATTTGGGGGACTCTCTTAATGTTCTAAATGGCATTATGCACGGTTTCTTGATGAGGACCATTTCAACATTTCCGAATTCTACCACAATTTAACAGTTACAGCAGACCTAGTTTCCTTGAAATGTGTTGTGAGGTTAGTAATGAATTAATTCTACCTGCACCAGAGAATTAAAAATCTCATTTTGACTTAAAATAGCTCCAAACTCTATTATGTCTGACTAGCAACATTTTTGTCTGTCCAAGAAATCCTTATGAAACATTTTTCCCTCAGGGGATTAAAATTAATGTAAAGAACACAATTAACTATCTCTGAACACACCAAATCTAACAACATAAACAAATTAAAATATTTATGTCCTCAAAATATATTTTTTAAATCATCAGTCTCTCTGGTGAATATCTGATATTTTATGTAACGCTCCTGAGTAAAGGGTAATATGTGCAATTTTACTAATATTTTAATTTATTCTCACACCATTCATACTAGAGAAGTTTTATCTTTAATGCTGAATTAGAAAATGTCCCATAATTTTAACAATTTTAAGTAAAAACATATTAACATCTTAATAATATTCTATATTATTTAGTATTTTGAAAAAAATCTTTTATAGCAACTCCTATAATATGTGCAGTGACTCTTTAAATTCTCTTGTTTTGAAGATTTCAAATAAGAAATGTAACATAAAGTTTGCATATAAGTTTTCATTTATTGTAAATTCACCATTTGCAAACCATTCTGTAAAGTCTTCTTAATATGTGTGCCTCGATCTACAACATTATTCTACTTATTGCTTTTAAAGGTAGATCATAGCATTTCTGTGACAGTTCTATAGAAAACTATTACTGTTAAGTACCTCTCAAATACTGTAATGAATTTCTCACAATTTGTAGAGAATAATCCTAAAATTTATATTTTCAACTCTACATGAATAAAACTCATCATGAAGAATTTAAGAATATTTCATAGCATTAAAAGTATTGCTATTTATATTCATATTGGGGAAATGTTTTATAGTTTATGAATTTTGGAGGTAGGAGTCTCAACAATACTGTGACTGTGACACACACACACACACACACACACAAAAGTAGAAAAATCAATGTTCTATTTTACTCTATTTTATCATCTAAAATAAGAGTTTTACAAATAGTGAGATAGGAGCAAAATGGTAGGTCATTAAGGCCTATCTACAAGAGGAATATCTTTTTCCTGAGATTCACAGGATACCTGAAGCTCTCCTACACAATTATCTTCCAAAATTTGAGTGGTTATCTGAGGCCTGAAAACAACACAAAGATTTGCAGAGATTTGGAATGTTTTATCAGAGTATCGCTATAACCTTCTACTCACTGCAGATACCTAAATCATCCAGAGCATCCTTGAGTTCTTAGTTGTAGTGTGTCAGGGAAATATGTATCTTAAGAAAAGAGTTTGGACAGAAGTGCTTTTCTACATTATGAATCTCATCACCACAAACATAAAATTTCAGTTTGTGTGAACCATAAAATTCATCTTTCCTTTAAGGCCGTCCTCTTCAATCTCTTTTATAATGCACTAATTTACTGGACAATATACTGGAGAGATGATTGCTCTAATTTACCTTAATATTTCCAATAATGGGAACTCATTACCAACTAAGGAAACCTCATCAACTTACAGACAGTTTATGTGTTCTTTGGCTAATTTGGAAAACTTCAGCAGTGTGTGTGTGTGCGTGCACGCACATGTGCATGTGTGTAAAATGTTCTACTTCTTAAAATTCCTGAATATTTCATGTAATCCCCATGCTTTCTTCCATTCAGATAGTTTAACCTGTTGCACTGAATGGGACAGTAGAATCAAATAACAAATGTCTTGACAGGAAGCTCAATGGCTTAGCTTTTAGGGGTGGAACGTAAAAATCCCAGTTTTGATTGATAGGAGGCTCAATGGCTTAGCTTTTAGGGGTGGTATGGACAAATCCCAGGTCATAGCAATGGGTTTGGAAGTGTGAATGAGAAGTGATTCTTCTACTCCCTGGAGACCACATCATTATTCCCTACACTTAAAAAGGGAAGAGTCAGAGAAAAAGTGAAAATAATTTTGATATTGGTATACGTCCCTAAGAAGAGCAGGTACACCTGAGTCCAAGTTTTTGTTAAGAAGGTTAGTAGTATAAACTCCAAATACAGAGAAGATAAATGATTCTCCATTTCTTACTCCCTCTCTCAGCAAAAGGTGAAATTTGCAAAACCTAAAGCTTCCCTTCAGCTCAGTTACCTAAGAAAGGGAGCAGCCTGGAGAAGTATAGACAGTGGATCCAGAGAGATAAAGAGAAAATGTCTGAATAGAAATGCAGCAAGATTTATGGACAGAGATGAAGGCTCATTTGGGGTTTATTGCCATCAATTCAAAGAATAAACAGTCAGTGAGACTGCACATTTTTCTCTAGCGCCTACATTCATCTGCCTTGGTATACTGCAGAACAACAGGATGATTTGGGTTTTTGATAGGTTAATACTATAGATAATATAAGAAAAAGAAAAAAAAGCATATGGAGTATATATAGATGTTGCATGCATGGCATTGATTATGATACTCAACCAGGGTTATAACTTGAATGTGTAACTTTTGACTCCCCAAAAACTTAACTACTAATAGCCTACTGTTGACCAGAAGCTTTACCAACAACATAAACAATCGATTAATGTATATTTTATATGTTACACGTATTATGTACTGTGTTCTTAAAATGAATTAAGCTAGAGTAAAGGAAATGTTATTTAAAAAATCATAAAGCTGAGAAAATATGTTTAGTATTCTTTAAGTGGATGTAGATCACCATGAAGCTCTTAATCCTCAATTTCATCACTTGAAATTTCCGAGGAGGAAAGGAAGAGGAAGGGTTAGTCTTGTCTCAGAGGTGGCAGAGGTGGAAGAAAATCTGCACATAAGTGGATCTATGCAGGTCAAATCCATGTTATTCAAGGATCAACTACATATATGGATATGGATTGACTATATATATATATATATATAAAACTCATATAAGGAGCAACTATTTGTATGTGTAAGCATTTGTGTATATGTGTGTGTGTGTATATATATATGCATATAGTTTCTCTTTATATGAGTTTTAACATGAATATGCCAGTAAGCTGGTTTTTACATATCAGTGAGGCTAGTTCCTTATCATGGAGGCAAGAAAATTGTCAGTACATGCAAGAGTGCAAGGCATACAAAAGGTACTTAATATATATATGTCTGTTGCATGACAAAAGGTGTTCTAAAATAATTGCTACTAATTTAGAAAAAAATAAGAAAGTCATTGTAAAAATGCTTGTTCATTCATAGCTATTCTTTTTTGTTAGCCATACATTAACATATTGAAAACTTTCAATTCCTTAAAGCTTCATAATCATTAGTATGTTTCTGCAATATTGATTTACTAATGTACATTAAACACTGATTTACAGAAAGATGTTCTCGAGAAAAGATGAAAAGATCTAAAATCCACATCAGGAGGCACGTGTCAATTTGTGGGTCTCCAGTTGAAATTGACATCCTTCAAATGCATAAGAAAATAATGGTCTTAACAGTATAACTTTGTTTCTTACAGTTGAGTTACTCTTCCAGTGCTATGTTTACCTGTTTTCTTTTTCATATGATAGAGGTATATTACTTTAAAAGACTTCAGGAAAAATTGTGGCATATTCAAAATGTACTAGGTCTTTCTCTTCAGTAAGTGAAATTAAGTTGATGCTAACCTTGAGAGCAAAACAACATGATGTAGGAAGCATGAAAGTTCTGGAATGTCTCTTGAACCTCAGGATCATCACTTAATATCTGTGTGACCTTCGACAAAAAATTAGTCCCTGGTTATCTTCTTAGTATTGGAAACAATATATTAGCCTTGCAAAATTGTTGGAAGGTGTAGAAATAATAGTACTTGTAAGCTATTTTTCATGGATTTATGCATGGTATGTATTTAAAAGGTGATAGGCAATGCTGTGTTGATGAAGATAGAATTATTAAAAAATCAGTGAAGTCTTACAAAATTCTGACAGACACCTAGAATTAAGAAAAATAACTTGTAAATGTTGAGATAAAATATAACCACACAGTCACTATTTATGATTATAAGTGAGGAAACAATGCAAGGTGAAGGAATGACTCTAAAACAAAAATGTAATAAAATGTCTGTTTAAATTTTTTGCCATTTTTTAAATTGAATAATTTCTTAATATGCTCAATATTATTTGACATTAGAAAAATGTACATTAAAATCACAACGGGGTAATATGTTACATACTCAATGGAACAACTAAAATTAAAAAGACTGATTATACCTAGTGTTGACAAGGATATAGTGGAAACAAAAATTTCATACTCAGCTGGTGGAGATGTAAAATGATACAACCACTTTGAAAATAACAGTTTTAGGGTGACCATATGTTCCAATTATTCCACTCTTAATTATGTAACCAATAGAAATTTAAGCATATGTTTATACAAAGAATTGTACATAAATGTTCATAGCAGCTTTTATTTGTGGCCCAAACCTGTAAACAATCCAAATGACTATCAACGCATGAATGGATAAACCTATTATTGTACATCTGTACTCTGCAATACTATGTATCAATGAAAAGGAATGGACTATGGACATATGTGGCAGCACAGATAAAACTCAAAATAATTATGCTAAATGTAAAAGCCAGATTAATAGTGTATTTTATAGAATTACATTTATATACAATTTGAGAAAATGAAAACATTAATCTAGAATAACAAAGTGGATTGGCATTTGCCCAGGGATCAAAGTGAGCAGAGGTTGGGGAGGAGGTCACAAAGGGCTTAAAAAGGATACTTTTATGGTTATGGGTAGACTCATAATCACATTTATAAAAAAGAGGTCATGGACCAAAAGCTTGTAAATTTTCACCCTTTAAATATTTATTCAATGCCAATTTATAAAGTTATTTTTAAAAGTAAAGAATAAATAAATATAATTCCTGAAAACTTATTTGGAAATAACTCTGATGAAGAAGGAAAGGTGTAAACATGTGACTAATCAGAGAGAATCAAAATAAATTCACATTTACATACAAATATAAGTAATGGCAATAAGAGTACATATTGCAGAGAAACAACAAAAAGTAGCATAAAATAAAAAAAAATTGATATCATAAAGTCCATAATTACTTGAGGTCTAAAAACATTGCTAAGATCAGAAAGAATACTTTCTTTTAATTCTTATTTTTTTCTGACCATATAGAAAAACAGATGCTCATTTTCAAAAAAGAAGGAAATGAGACATTATAAAGAGAAAATAAATCTCAAATTCATACTAACTTGGGAAAGCAACCAGAAATTTTCTAGGAATATGTACACATACAGACATATTGCAGTAATTATATTTTATGTAGACCATAAATATATTTTCTATAAGTAAAGTTCATCTAAATTTATTTTAATAAGTGTTCAGTGTTGTGCACTATCGTTGTACCATAAGTTCGTTTTCCACTCGAACTCCTGACCTCAAATAATCCACCTGCCTTGGACCCCCACAGTTCTGGGATTGCAGGCGTGAACCACCGAGTCCGATGCTTCCATGTTTTCTTTTCAAATATTAGACCCCTCTTTCTATTTAAAATATGTTTCTGAACATTCTTGTACATAAACCTCAGTGCTTAGTTTGTACATACACATTTTCAATAAATAAATATATGCTCCCTTAATAAATGCCACCATCATCTTTGAGCTATTCCAGGAACCTAACTGTTCTCTCTGACTGTCCTGTTGGCTCCACCCCCGCCCTACTACCGGCCATCATGACCGACATAACGCTGCAGGCCGACTGATCTTTTAAATAAATACAGAAGATCATATCATTTGCAGCTTAAACTCCACAGTGCTCTCAGTGTAACTAGAGTAAAATAAAAACATCTTTTCAGGACTAAAATAACTTACATGATCTGATTTCAGCTTTCTCTAATCTTATTTCTTTCCATTTTCCTCCTCTCCTACTCCTCCTTCTTCCCGCCCCCGCCCCCGCCCCCCACCCCACCGCCCCCTCACCGTCCCTGCAGGAGCGCAGACTTTCTTTCTGTTCTTTTAATAGCATCTACTCTATTGATACTAGTTGCAACTCTAGTATATCACTCATTTACGTCTTTATCAAAGCACTTGTCAACAGGGACTTGCTTATGTGTTTAGAACTTAACTCTCACACCCCACCCCTATTGTCATGTAAGTTAGTTACTAAGGTCAATGATTCCATCTGCCTTTTTGACTCCCATCTCTTAGAGAAGTCTTTGACAAAGACTAAGTTCCTGTAGAATATTGGACAGTTTTCTAACAAGCGTCAACAAATCTGTAATTCTTTTAATGTTTCTTTAATGGGTACCATAGATAAAAACAGTTCTTTATCAGTCGCTCTAGCCAAAATACAGAAACTTCCTCAGATTATTGAACAGAGTTTTGATTTAAAAATTGTGATTTGGGTCTTAAAGAATTAGAAAGACAAAAAAGAGGCACTAAGGTATCACAGAAAGAAGCAGCTGCCACCACTAAGACTGGGGTACAAAAAGACCAGGTTGGAATTATTCAAATTTACAAGTTCGGAGGAGGAATCCTGTGAATCTGAGACTCAGCTCTCTAAGGAGCGATGCTTTCTAGTGCTACCTGCGAGGTGCCAGAATAGGACTTCCATGTCTGTGGAAAGACTGCAAACTGGAATCAGCTGCTGCTCCTCAAATCGGCTCTACTGCTGCCAGCGTGAAGTGGTGTTGTGGTGATTGTGATAGAAATAGGGAATCACACAGATGTAGCATGTCCTTTTTCCTCAGACAGCTTCCTTCTATTGGAAGAACTCCTACTGGAAGAATCTAATAGGAACCAGCTATCAAGGGAGAAAAGAGTTTTGCAAAGTTCCAATCCCAGTCTCACAAAGTCAAGCACAGGAGGGTCAGTTTGAAGATGAGATCAATACCTTAATAACCAGAATATTCCATAATTCAAGAATAGTTTAACTTTTATTTGGTAAATTTTCATAATTTTCTTAATAAATGTTAATGTTTGAGGATATTTAAATATTTAATGTATTTTAAATTTATCTTGTTAAAAGTTTTGAAATTATGGTCTATTTTAAAATTTCCCCACAGTTAGCCATCTGTCCTATCGCCACTCATTGAATAATTCTGTCTTTCTTCACCACTGAAAATTGCAACTATATCATACACTAAACTCTAAGGAAGGCAGATAAATAGATGGAGAGAGAGATTTTTTTTTTGTTTGTATCTTTTTGTTTTGTTTTGTTTTTACTTATTTCTTCTACTTTCTGGTATCCTGAAATCTTCTGGTTTTTTTTTTTTTTTTTTTCCCCCCTCCCAGTATTTCTATCTCACTAAATGACACTATTCTAGCTAGAAACCTGAGTATCATCTCTGACTGCATGTTTTGTATCTCCTTTCTTGTCTGATTTTTTTCTGACTTCCCTGAATCCTTATCCCATCCCCACCCAAAATGCTATAATGGCCTCCTTTGGCTATTGAGAATACATCTTTAACATATCTGATGAGTACTAATATTATCTGGCATGTACCCACAATCATGGTTTCACATTGTAGTGGACTTCCATTGCTTACTGTATTTTAACTCCACGGGATTTTTTCACTTACAAGTGCTAATTTTCCAGCACAGTCAGGGTCTTTATCAACAGGGTCCCTCTGCCTAGAACACTTTACCAATCCCACTCTGCAGCTGGGAACCTCTTCAATTTTAGATCTAAGGTATCTTGTTTCTCTCTTGGAATAATTTTTATGATCTTCCTCACTTAGTTACATTCTTCTATTATATAATAAATTTTAGAGTGCCACATTACTAATCTCTACAACTCAGCTGTAAGTTGTGTGCAGACAATGTTTTTGGCTTACACATTTTATCAATAGAGTACCTGCCATGTACTAATTACTCAGTAAATATATGCTTAGTGACTAACAGAGACGTACCATCTATTATTAGGTACACATATCCAATTATGTCTACTTTACTTTCTAAGAAAAAATTATAATATTTTTTGGAGTCTGCATTTAAAAAATTATTAATAGATATTTTATGTTTTCTGTTGCTACTATAAGTGGAAGTATTCTCATTTTATTTTAAGTGAGTTTTAAAAAACTTCTAACAGTGTTTTAATTGAATTTCCTGGAAGAGAGTTTTTTTTTTGTTTTGTTTTGTTTTGTTTTAACATAATCACTTCTGCAAGTAATAGTGATAGTTTCCCTCTTTATTTCAAATAGCTGTTTCTC
The DNA here is from genome assembly GCF_003255815.1 of Theropithecus gelada. Lineage (NCBI taxonomy): Eukaryota > Metazoa > Chordata > Mammalia > Primates > Cercopithecidae > Theropithecus > Theropithecus gelada. The sequence goes on along the minus strand of NC_037671.1, from coordinate 93,314,283 downwards.
TTATTAGGTTTTTCTTGAGCATTGTTTAAAGCTTCCAGGAAAAATAAATATTCATTGATAGAAGTAATTGTGGGAATTCTTACAAACAGCTTTACATATATTTTTCAACAAATAAGAGAAAAATTATGCTATACTAGTAAGTAGTAGAAAGAAATAGACTGTTAAATTTTAATGTTATGTTTATTTTGTAAAAACACTGCCCTTGCCTAGTGTGCTACCATTCTACTCCCAGGACAAAATATTTTATTTTCCTTGGGATTCCTATATCTATAAGATAAAGTTATCTTCCTCTTTGTGGGTAATACATATAGTTCAGTTTCTTGTTGCTTACTGTGTGTTACCACAAGTTCCAGGATAACACAGAGGTCTCTGTAACAAGACTGCTCAGATTTGAATCCTTGATCCATTTTTTGCTAGTTTTATCACCTAGGCCAGGCCAGTCATTTGATTTCTCTCTGACTTGGTTTTTTTTTTTTTTTTTCTGTAAAATATCATAAGAATAAAATCAGTTCCTATACATAAAATATTTAAGTCTTGAAGATTCACAAGGCTATTATTTAGAATTATAAAACTATACAATCACAAACATAGAATTATATAATATTGGGTATAAAATTATGATCAAGGAATTCACCATTTTTTAATTTAGAATTTAAAATGTATATATTAAATGTGTTTCCTACTTTTATTTAATCAGTAATGCCTTCATATATTTTAACAGGGTTGTAAACTAAAAATCTATATTAAAAGCATATAATTGTATACAACTTCTGCTTATTTTATTAAAGGACAGTTGTAGGTCAACAAACATTACACATTGTTCTGATTTATTCTTAGCAGCTCAAGGACATGAACAAGATTTAAAACTTATCAATAAGTGAGAATTTTGAGACCAAGTTAGAAAGATGTGTCCCTTTAATTTCTATAAAAGATTAGCCACTGAATGGAAAACATGGAAAAATCAAGATATAATAGTTGAGAGTGGCTATGCTGGACATATTTCATCCAAAGGAATCATCTCTAAATATGTGGATATCCCTCAAATCTAATCAAGGTGACCAGAGCATTCTCACTGGGAAAAAACAATCATTTAGCTTAGAAAAAGTTGTAAGTGAATCCCTGTGTGTGCGCCTTATGAGTGTGTGTGCGCCTCATGAAATCTTCTGATTAGAATTCAGCCCCTTGCGCATTTATACAAGGCTGGGATGCCAAGAATGCTAAACGTGAGTGTTCCAGTCCTTCAAAATGGAATACTATAATCCTCATAGTAAAAGTAATAAATTGCCTATTGACTTAAATCTAAGCCTTCCATCTGTTTGACATTGGGAATTGGCCTATGAGTCAGACTGATTAAAATAAATATGTGTAACTAATTTGAACATTTAAGAAACAAAGTCAAATTTTTAACATATATTTGGGGTAAACCTAAAATAAATAACTGGGTTTCAAAATATTAAATCAATATTTAATATATGTATATTTGTTTATGAGATATGCGTTTATAATCAGGTTTACCTGAACCACATGCTATACCAAAATACAACTTGTTATTCCAGATATTAATAAGCAAAGTCTACCAATAAGAGCATTCTTTCATGAGAGTCTCAGAAGTAAATTTCTCAGAATTAAAGTCTTAAATAATATTGGTGAGAGTTTTGATATGTTATGGACACTATGAAAGATGCTAAGATGTAATGTGAGCACAATTTTGAAAGGGGAACTGAATTTAAAAATTTTACCAAAAAATAGCATTTCATCTTCTCCTGCTCTCTTGTAATATGACATTACCTACAAGTGAGGCAGTATAGGAGCTAAGGAAGTAACCATGTTCTCGGGACCCAGCAACCATAATGACCATACAGTTAACACAATAAACCCCAGCATTCATATTGTAGTTAAACTAATTCAAGCAAAGCTATCTTCAGTAGGGAATTTCCCCTGTAGATAGCCTGCACATTTTGGTTTTACCTGTCCTCACACTAACCCTTTGCTTATTATAATAGGAAAACAAAAACAAAAACAAAAACAAAAAAAAACACCCCTGGGTGGAGATTTAAGATTTAAACGAGACATGTGATGTACGAACAAGCATGTACAGCTAATGCGCATGTGCCACCCAGAGGACCACACAGAACGTGCTTACTAGTAACACCCGTTTTCACTCCCTTATGAATAATCAACTAAGACTACCATAAAGGAAGTCTCCCTAGATCCAGTCTTTGCTGTTTCATCCTTAGGAGCAGCTGGCCCTGAATCATCTCCCTCTCTGAGAGTGTATTGTCAATTCTGCAGTTCGTTTTCAAAATATTATTTTGCTTTTGCAATAAATTACTCTGTGCTGCATCTCCTTTACTGTGTGTCTCTTGCCTAAATTCTTTTTTTTTTTTTTTCTTCTCCAAGTGTGATTTTTAAACTAAAAAGACAAAAACTAGGGTCAATGTCTCACATTAGCTGTCAGCACAAGGATAGTTTTTAACAAAAAACATTTTCTATCAAATGCTTTTCTATCAAAACAAAACAAACCGAAATAAAACCAGAATTATAAGGAAAATTTTAAATCCTAGAAAATGATAGATCTAGTAGGTAAACATTCAATATTATGGAAAATTTAACCAACACAATTTATGAACTGATCTACGAGACAACAGTCTAGATATCTATCAATGCCCCAAAAGATACTGAGACTAAACATTTTTTTTCAAAGACAAATGCAATATTTACAAATAATATTTCTTTTGGGTTGTAAAGAAATTTTTACGAAATTATAAAATATTCCAAAGAGAGGAATATATCTTGACCACAATATAAAACCAGTAATTTAATAATAAACATATGCTCTCAGACCTATAGAAACAAAAATAGGTGTCATGAGGAATGCATAAAATGCTTTATTAATTTCTGTCAACTAATTATGATTCAACAGCAGTATAATGTAAAATTCAATTAAGCTAAATGAGGACTTGGAAATTTATATTTCATATTACTTAGAAAGTAGGGAATATTAAAATTTAATACACATCTTCCTATAGTGGAAAAATAATTTATTTTCTATAGTTCCTTTAGGTTGATGATATTAATAATTTTTTTAAATTAGTTGAAGATAAATCAAATACTCATAGAGACAATAAACAAACCAGAAACTATTTTTCAAAAAATACCTTAGAAGAAAATACAAATATTTATTGACTTATAATTTAAAAATATAAAAGATATGTAAGAAATAACAAAAGATGCATCACAAGCTTGGACTATACCAAAACTGACATCTTACCATTTAGAATATTAGAAGCGAAGTTTAAAATAAAGTTAAGGAACTGGGAAAACACCTGGCACATATTAAAAAAGACAAAGGAAATCCTTAGACAAAGACAATGAAATCCTTAAAAAAATGAATTAAGGAAATAAACTGTTCACAAGAAGAAGATAAAATTTAAAATATTTGTTTAAATCAAAGAAATTAAAATAATATATAATTTTTTTGTATATGCAATTAGGCAAAATATTATGACAGAAATAAATGGTGATAATGATAAGTGTGCTTTCAGTAAGTATTCTTTTTCCTTTTTAGAGATAGGGTCTTGCTCTGTCACTTAGGCTGTAGTGCAATGGCACAATCATAGCTCACTGTGGTCTTGAACTTCTGGGCTCAAGTGATCCCCCTCAATGTGAGCATTCTTATACACTTACGGTTAGGAGTTCAAATCTAAACATATTATGAAAATGAATTTGGCAAACTATATTATATTTAATAACGTTCAGTTTTTTCTAGTGATTCTCTTTCTAGCACCTTATTAAAAAAAAAAAAAAAAGCCCAGAAACTCTTCTTTTCCTTTTTTTGAGATGAGGTCTCATTATATTGCTCCAGCTAGAGTTCAGTGACTATTCATAGCCCCAACCATAGCACACAGCAGCCTCCAACTCCTGGCCTCAAGCAATCTTTCAAATTCAGTCTCCCAACAGAAACTCTTATAATGATTTATCTATGAAGAAGTTTCACACATTTTTACAATAATAAACATAAAAAGTAATTTTAAATATTTTATTTGAATAATAAAATATTAATATCATAATTAAAATAAAAATACATAAAAATCAGTTAAATAAATTACCTTACATGGGTGTTATAATGGACATTTTTGTGGGACTACCCATTATTTCTTTTTCTTTTTTTTAAGGAAATTTGTATAATTATAATTATTTTTATGTACAGAAAACTCAACAGTATACATTTAACCGAGTTTAGTGCCAAGTTCTTCAGCTGTTGCCTTTTCGAGCTTGGCGATCCGTGCCACAGACCTGTAACCCAGGACATTGCCTCCCCAGTGCCGGCATATCTCATCATATCTGTCGTTTCTGTTTTCTAACAGAACCTGGATTTCTTACATTTTCTGGCATTTGTATTGTCTTTGTTATGTGAGTCTTGATTGGCCTAATTTTGAACTGTGTCTATGTAAGCAAGTTACCACAATGATAAGTAGTAGAAGAAACAAGCCAACCAGTTTCTGTCATTCTCCCTGGATCGCATGACCTACTCATAGAAAACGCTGTCAGGTCACCAGAGAGGTTGGGCCTCTGGATGCGTGCGGATTCTGGTCTACCAGTGACCCCGCTAGCAGGGGTCACTGCTCCCGCTTGAGCCGCCTGCTGGTGCCCGTGCGCCTGCTCTGGTCTGGCGCGGTGGCTCATGCCTGTAATCCCAGCACTTTGGGAGGCCGAGGCAGGAGGATCACGAGGTCAGGAGTTCGAAACCAGCCTTGCCAATATGATGAAACCCCAGTCTCTACTAAAAATACAAAAATTAGCCAGGGATGGTGGCGTGCGCCTGTAGTGCCAGTCACTCAGGAGGCTGAGGCAGGAGAATCACTTGAACCCGGGAGGCAGAGGTTGCTGTAAGCCGAGATCACACAGCTGCACTGCAGCGTGGGTGACAGAGCGAGACTCTGTCTCAAAACAAACAAACAAAAAAAGACAAAAAGAAAACTTGTCAGGTAGTGCATTCAGTTGCATATAACTGAGAACACAAATAATAGTAATATAAACAAATACCAGTTTTTTCATCATGTAATAAGAGTAGAGCTAGGCATTCTGGTACTAGTACAACAGCTCTATAATTCATCCTAACAGTAAGCTTGTTCTTCCTTTGCTCAGCCATTGTTAGCAAAAAGTATTTTTCAAACTTGTGTCCTCAGAATCCTAGATTGGCAGCTCGACATCTATCACCATCCCCACCTTCCATCCAGGAAGAAGAGAAAGTGCAAAGGGCAAGATATACATGCCAGGAAGTTTTTCACTTTTGATGAAATTTTGGAGCGAGCCAACACCTTCTATTTGCAACTCAGTGGCCATATGCCTGTAAAATCTGAAAAGTGCTGCTTTTTATTTATCTGAGATAGAATTAGTGAACAAGAGAAGACTAAGGTAGGCAATCAGTGGTTTCAGACAAAGGTGGGAATAAAAAAAAATGAGTTAGTCCTGACAGAGTGATATCCTAGACTTTTTCACAGGTTTAGGGAGAAATGTCTGCTTCGTTCCTTCCCAACACTGCCCACCTCCCCAGCCCCTAGCCACAGACATAGACAAGAATGGATTCCCTGATGGCCTGTTCTGCAAATGGAAGAGAAGCCAGCCTTTGATTAAAGTCAGAATCACAGATGGAAGAGCAGAGAGACTGAAAAACATCAGGCACTTGGTGACACTTTTTACAAGTTGAAAAAAAAAAAAAACAACAAACGCTAAAGCATCATCTACTCAGGATTTAAAGTCTGAGAAAATAGATTTCCTTCTCTCTTAAACAGTTTTAGTTGAGATTCTGGTTTGTTAATACCAAGTATGTCCTAAGTGATTCAAGTATAAGAGTCTGTTAAAAATCAAGTATTCAGCTAATATCCATTGCCATGGGGAAGATTTTTACCATATTTTACATACAATATGATTTTCATATTAATATATAAATATTTTCCTAGAAGATACAAGAGTCAAGAAAGTATTATTGAGCTTTCATATAATATAAATTTTTTTTCCACAACAGAATTTTGAAAATAGTATTCCTGGTAATAGTATTTTGAAAATAGTATTATTATTGATAATTCTCTAGATACAATAAACCTTTAACATAGATCAAGGCCCCAAATTAATTATCTGAAGTGTTACTTGATTTTTAATGTGCATAAATCATGTATCCAGTTTTAATTGCACTAAAACTGTGACAATCTTTGAAAAGTAGTGATATGGTTTGGATTTGTGTCTCCACCCAGGTCTCATGTTGAATTGTAATTCCCAATGTTGCGGGAGGAACCTGTTGGGAGGTGACTGGATCACATGGGTGGATTTCCCCCATGCTGTTCTCATAATAGTGAGTGAGTTCTCATGAGATCTGATGGTTTAAAAGTGTGTGGCACACCCACTGCCCTCCTCCCCCCACTTCTCTCTTCCTCTCTCCCCTGCTCTGATGTGCTTCCGCTTCACTTTCTGTCATGATTGTAAGTTTCCTGAGGCCTCCCAGACACGCTTGGGTTAAGCCTTGGAATTATGAGTCAATTAACTTCTTTTCTTCATAAATTACCCAGTCTCAGGTAGTTATTTATACTAGTGTGAGAATGAACTAATACAAGTAGAAAAAAATGTTTAAATGTAATTTTTGTATAAATCAAATAATTCTTGTTCAGTATGCATCATCAGTGCTCCACATATTCTTAATTAACTATTTTCACTGATAGAGAATAAAACAATAAAATTGCATTTTCTGTGAGAAAAACTTGGACACATAGAAATGTTACATAAAATTGTCTTAAATGACAACCTATGCAAATTATTTATTTCGTTAAAATATTTGCCTTCAATATATGTATACAGTTTATTTGAGAAAGTGAAATATGCCTTGGGTATATGTATTCTCCTGAGGCATGTTAAAATGTTGTGCAATTGGGGAAAATGGTAAGGTATTTGTAACAAGAGATTTGGATTTACTAAGTATAGGCTCCTAAGCAACTTTCTGATAATCAGTTTCTTCATCTATAAAATGGAAGTAATTATGGGTATACTTAGAGGACTCTTACTGGGATTAAAGAAACGATATTTGGGAAGCATTTTAAAACCCATCCAGTTCTGCACAGTTGTTTTTAAACGTTTTCCTTTACTTTTATTTTATTTTTTATTCTGTTCACTTATAAAGCACACCACCAAGTTACTCAGCCTAATTAATGTAATGTTATCTAACCCTGGTTTTATACAGAACTCCAACATAATGAAATTTTATTTCACTTATACTTTAGAAACACTGTGGTGCCATTTCCTGGGCAGAAATAAGGGAAAAGCTAGCCCTAGGCATGGGTCTAACAGGCGAGACTCTCACCAAGCATATGGGCAGGCAGTGCTTCAGTGCCTGAAGTGGAGAGATCAAAAGCACAGTGGATGGTCTTTCTCTGGATGACTTCCCCAGATGCTTAAGGTTCTTGAAACAGCTGTTTCAGTGCAGGCACAGCAGGTATCTCACTTTACCCTCTTCAGATTATGGATGTTTTGCAAAGTCCCCAATGGATTTTTCTTCCTTACAAATTGGCCTGTAGATTAGACATGACAATTAGCACTGGTCTATAGACTTACAGAAAGAAAGAAATTAGTCTGGAACTAAAAGAAAACATGCTGTTCACTAGTAAAACATACGATATAAATTAAGTCAGAGGATTATAAACGATGGAGTAGAAGAGACCTTTGAGATTGTATAGCTCATCATCCTCATTTTACAGATGCGGAATCTGATGATGTATTTTGTTAGACTGCTCATGGTCATCATCTCTGAAATTGCTAAATATTAGGGGGAAGAAGCAAAGGGAATTTTGCAGACTCAATTTTTGTATGGCTATATTTTGAATTATATCTATCTAAACACAAAACAGATTTATATTTATTGAAACAGCAATCATTCAAATCTTGATAATCTATAAGGCAATACTTTCAAATTTAAAAATATTATATTTTCCCTTTTATGAATGAATGTTTTGATGCAAATACAGTGTATTATTTTTTAAAGTTCAGAATCTTGCTTGGATTCTGATCAAACGTTATACATTAATTAACTCATCATTTATTTATTTATGTAGTTATCCTGTGATATTTTTAAAATGTCTATTACTATTCTGTCATTGTGCTAAATGTTGAAGATACAGAAACAGAGAAGTGGTTCTTGTACTCTAAAGGAGAAAGTATAATGTAGTTGTCAAAAAAACTGGCTCTGGAGCTACCTTAAGTTTAAATTTTGACTTCATTACCATCGAGCTCAGAGACCTTCATCAAGTTGTTAATCTCTGTGACCCTTGGTTTCCTCATCTGTAAAATTCTCATAATAACATTATCTACTTTATAGGAATTTATGAAGATTAAATGAGGCAATCCATGCATAGTTTTAGCATACTGCCTTGCAGTTAGTTACTAATCATTGAATAAATGTTCATTACACATGGCATTAAAAAAAAAAAAAAAAAAAAGCTTCTTGTCTAGTGAGAGAGTCAGAACATTATACCACTATTTTAAATGATAAAATAAGGTCTAAGAAAGATATGCACCTCTCTAATGAAACAACCCATGAAACAAAGATTCAGCACCAAATTCATTGTTACAGTATAAGGCCATTTTTTTCCTGAGAAGTGTATTCTTGAATTGCTTTTTGTAGATTTCTTTCCCCATAGTTATGCAGTAGTGATTTTGAAGTAACATAATATATGCAGTGCATATTCCTGGTAAGTAATATTTGGATTTTAGAATCATTGTTTTAGTAGTGATAAGAAAGATGACTTGAATTTATCTGGAGAGGGGATGTCATGAACATAGAATATTGGTGGGTATGGAAAAAAAAAAAAAAAAAAAAAAAGCAAGACTCTGACCGCTTTTTACCTGGCCGTTTCTTAGGGTTATATTTGCAGTGAGCAACCATGAAGGATAAGGGAGCATCTCTCCCTGGACAAAGCACAGGCATCCTTTCATTTACTATAAACATGGTGAATCTTGCAACATCAGTGTTTCCTCACAGAACTCGAGGAACATAGGGAAGCAGTGTGAGCATCATGCTGACATTTGGCCTACTGCTTTTGCCATAAATACTACATTCCTTTGCCTCTGACCCAAAAGTCTAATATCTTTTTACGCTATCCATGGTAAAGTAATAGATTAGCTTTGTACCTTGTGTGTATATATCCAACTCTGACTGAAACAAATGGAATGTATAATACACACCTTGATAATCTTGAAACAAAGGACATGCTAAAAATATATCTTATGCTGCCATTAAACAAAATAGCATACATAAAGGTGTATTGTTTTGAGTCAAATGTATTATAGTTGTATAGTATAGTGATATTTATCACTCAATTATTTTAAAATAATTGTATCTCAGTTTATGTCAATATTTTTCCAAAGCTATGGAACTACTCTGTAAAATTCAAATCTTCTGCAGTGAATACTGTTGTTTTATTCTACTCTTGGCTGAATATTTAGTTTGTCTTAGAGTTGGTATAAGATGTAGCTAGCTTCAATGAAATGATTATGAATATTCTTTCTGGGCACGTTAGATTAGAATACTTTCCTATTTTTGAGAAAAGTAAATGAAAACTGTACTTTTCTGTGCACACTTTCTACAAAAGCTTCTTTATTTGGAAGTAAAATAACTTGAATTTGATTACTTATTGGAATACAATAAAATAATATCATTTTAAAGAGCCCAATGCATAATATTTTAGTACAAATTTATTAAAAATATCACACTTCTGTAATGCATTGTGCCTGATAATGAATAAATTGAGTTTACTAAAAAACATAAACACCTACTGTTTTTATGCAAATTAAAATATGATTTTAAATCTTAATTTTATAGTTATTTAAATCTAAGGGAAAAAGTTCATCAAATACATGGAAAAGTTCATAAGCTATATAGAATTGGAAGGAAATTTTACAAAGTCAACTTACGGTCACTTTGTTCTTTAAAGAAACTTACCAATTCAATTTTCTTGTTGTAAATTTCTTCATATCAAAAATACATCTTAGCAAACAAATAGTAAGTAGTTATAATTGTAAAAGAAAAATTGTGTTTTTTTCTTATAAAAACAAAAGAAACAAGCAACTTTACATTATATCCTTATGATATACAGGAGTATATTCCTTTAAAATGCATGTACCAATCTGATTTGCACTGAATTTTTTTATCCTTTGATTCTTTACCTGGTGCTTTACAAGGTCTAAAAGCCACAAAGCTTTGGTTTGAATGGTGCCCAAAGTAAAGCAGAAAGCACTGAATTTGATCTGAAACTCAAAAAATCAAAAGTTTGCCTGGCCACAAATCCTATGTTTTACCGTCTAACTGTGAATTGCAATGGGGACTAAAGTGTTGCTTTTATTCTTTTTATCCAACATTTTGAAGGGCATTTGAGAACTTGATTTATAGCTTTGAGGAAGTGAGTCTGGGTGTTAACAAGCAAAGAAAAATTTAAACATCCCATTGCATATGCTCCTTCAAAGACAAACCTTTGATACCTGGTGCCCTTGTTGAACTCTTTGATTAAATGGTTATGCCTAGATGGCATAATGGGTGGATTGAAGTTATGATTCATGTAACTCTTAAATTGTAAGAGATGTCTAAAATGTTCATACTTGAGATGAAGAGAATGTAGAAATAGACACACTAAGTCTTCCCTACAAGAGGCCAACTTGTTTTGCAAGTATGGGATTGAAGATAGGATTTCATTGTATAAGCCAGGGAGCTTAAAAATAAATTCACAATTGAGATTGGAACAACGAGCATATGTACACTTGATCCACTAAACTCACATGCGAAAGTGCGTGAATTGTTGAAAAATTATTTTATGAATATTTATTTTGGAAATATCTCCAGAAATCTCTTCCCAGTTTGACCAAGACGTTATAAACATATTTTAGTATCTATTGACACTTCTCTCCTATTTTCTCCATTCTTTCTTTTGCCTTCAATTGGTTTAGATTGATTACTCTTCTAAAGTAAAGTAATAAATAATAGTGGACATAAAGCGTGCAAAAAGCAGACATTTTGCTGCAGGAGGAAGTATGTAAAATAGCGGCAGAATTAAAGGACCAAGCTGTAGCCTTAGGAGATCCCATCAGAAATTGATCTGAATCACATACATACTTCTGTGTGGTGGCAGATATTTCTCAGAGCCCTAAATTAAGAACATGGATATAATTGGCTGAGATGTATGTGTGTGTGTATGTATGTGTGTGTGTGTATATATATAACATATATATGTATATATGTGTGTGTATGTATATATGTATATTAGAATTGTGAGACATTGAATTCCAGTTAATAACTAAGTACCTGTGTCTAATTTTTTTCAATAACATTTTTTTAAAATTTTTCCAGAACTGTAGTAAATATTAGAAAGTCCCTTACTTTCTTCCCTTTTGCAACAAAATATTTGCATTGAGTTGCTTGCAATGTGAATTAATGCTAAGAATTCAATAAGAAAATTGGTGTGACATTCATTTTTAAATTTCACGCTTCATGTCACTTCACCTCTCTCCTTACTAAATTACATTTGGTCACACTTTAACCACACAGGATGATGCAGCAGGTTTATATCTGAAAGAGGGGCAAATAGGTGGAAAGTCGCAGAAGTGTAGTGCAAAAAAAGATTAAATTTTTTTACAACTTTCCAGTAAAAAATATAAAGCTATGGTCCACAAGCCAAACTATTTTTAAGAATAATGAGGCTGACATGATCCTTATGAACAGTATCCTTAATATAGCAAGAGAAATGATTGTAATCCCATATATACATTTACACTGAGGATTAATTCATTCCTTTCAATTAATTCACATGTAGGCATTAAAGTATTTTGTATGTTACCTTTGCTGTACATTAGAAGATGAGACTTATTGCATTATCATTAGTTTGCACAATGTAAAAAAAAAACACATACTGTTATATTCTGCAAGATATTAAAGAGGTAGGAAATGAGTGTAAGTTAAAATTGATTAGTAGTCTGTATTGAATTTTTAAATAGCATTGATTCAATAAGCAATTACTCAGAGCCTGCTGTGGGCAAGACACTCTTTAACACTCTGCAATGTAAATATTGTAATCCTCATTTCACAGATAAGAAAACTGTCAAGAGAGTAGCCTTTGTTTTCAAGTTACAGCAGTAGCAAGTAGAAGTATATTCCCAAACATATCTGTCTTGGGTGTTCATGCCTCTTACTATGTATCCCACATCTTCCCTGCCATAACTAGTTCTCAACTTTTTTTTTTTTTTTTATTATACTTTAAGTCCTGAGGTGCATGTGCAGAAAGTGCATGTTTGTTACATAGGTATACACTTGCCATGCATGTTTGCTGCACCCATTAACCCGTCATCTACATTAAGTATTTCTCCCAATGCTATCTCTTCCCTAGACCCCACCCCCGGAAAGGCCCAGGTGTGTGATGTTTCCCTCCCTGTGTCCATGTGTTCTCACTGTTCAACTCCCACTCATGAGTGAGAACATGTGGTGTGTGGTTTTCTGTTCTGATTGTCTACTCTTAAAAAACTTAAAAGTTTAATGTTAAAGGTAGAGATATAAAAAGCTAAGTATACTAAACAAAGTATGGTACACTTGCTCTGTTCATGAGAAAATAATTGAAAAATATTAATAGGACTGATAAGTTTTGCTGGAGAAGATACTTACCTACTCAAAGTCTTAATTAAAACATTATATGCACAATTAAATACAGTATAAATGCAATTATAATTTTCATAGATGTGGACACATAAATAACCACTGACAGCATGAAAAAAAAAAAAAAACAGCTTTTGGTAGTTATTAGGAGCACAATCTGTAAGCTACATTTGCTTCAACTCAAAATCCAATTTCTACTACTTCTCCACCCCATAGTGTCACAAAGCCAGTTTCCTCATCTATGAAGTAAGTTTTGTATGTTATAGTATTTTTTATGAGGCTTAAATGTGATAACGCATATAAATCTAACACAGTGCCTGGAAAATAGTAAAGAGTCCCATAAATTGTCATATATTTATCATGTGATATATATATGTATATATGTGTGTATATATATTATATGTATGTATATATTATATATGTATATATGTATTTTATATATATGATGTGGAATTTGTAGACAGAAATTGAAAAGAGAGATGTATATTCTGGCTGAAAGACTGATGTTGCAAGGGCATGGAGTCACAAGTGAAACAACTTACTTGGGGGTGATGATTGGTAAGAGCAGAATGCTAAGTGCAGGGTCATGAGGAGAGGCAGAAGATGATACTGAAATTCATTTTGACTTTTATGAAAGCTGAATGTTTTTCTTCTGTGAATAGCTTTATTGTATCCTTGTTCTTACATTTCATTATATTATTTTTTCTTTTAATTTTTAATTTTTGTGGCTACACAGTAGGTGTATATATTTACGGACTACATGAGATTCTTTTTTTTTTTTTTTGGCAGTTGCGAGATTTAATAGAGTGAAAACAGAGCTCCTATACAAAGGGAGGGGACCCAAAGAGGGTAATGTTGCTGGCTTGAATGCCTGAGTTTATCTCCCGATCATTGTCCCTCCCACTGTGCTCTCAGGCGATAGATGATTGGCTATTTCTTTACCTCTTGTTTTTGCCTAATTAGCATTTTAGTGAGCTCTCTGATTGGTCAGTGTGAGCCAAGTTGCAAGCCCCGTGTTTACATGAGATGTTTTGATACAGGTCTGCAATGTGAAATAAGCCCATCATGGGGAGCAGGGTATCCATCCCCTCAATTATTTATGCTTTGAGTTATAAACAGTCCACTTACATTCTTTAGGTTATTTAGAAATTTACAATTAAGTTATTATTGACTATAGTCACTCTATTGTGCTAACAAATAGTTTTTTTTTCATTCTTTCTATTATTTAGTACCCGTTAATCATCCTACTTCTCCCCCAGACCACTACTGCCCTTCCCAGCCTCTGGTAACCATCCTTCTATTCTTTATGTCAAAGAGTTCAATTGTTTTGATTTTTACATCCCACACGTAAGTGAAAACATGCAATGCTTGTCTTTCTGTGCCTGGCCTATTTCACTTAACATAATGATACCTGGTTCCATCCATGTTGTTGCAAATGACTGTATCTCATTCTTTTTTATGACTGAATAGTACTCCATTGTGTACATGTACCACACATTCTTTTTTTAATTATTATTATACTTTATGTTCTAGGGTACATGTGCAGGACGTGCAGGTTTGTTACATAGGTATACATGTGCCATGGTCGTTTGCTACACCCATCAACCCACCATCTATATTAGGTATTTCTCCTAATGCTATCCCTTACCCCGGACCCACCCCTCAACAGGCCACAGTGTGTGATGTTCCCCTCCCTGTGTCCATGTGTTCTCATTGTTCAACTGTCACTTATGAGTGAGAACATATGGTCTTTGGTTTTCTGTTCTTGTGTTAGTTTGGTGAGAATGATGGTTTCCAGCTTCATCCATGTCCCTGCAAAGGACATGAACTCATCCTTTTTAATGGCTGCATAGTATTCCATGGTGTATATGTGCCACATTTTCTTTAACCATTTATCTGTTGATGGACACTTAGGTTGCTTAAAAATCTTAGCTATTGTAAACAGTGCTGCAATAAACATAAGAATTCAGATATCTCTTTGATATACCTATTTCCTTTTTTTTTTTTTTTTTTTTTTGTATGTACTGAGCAGTGGGATTGCTGGATCATATGGTAGCTCAGTTTTTAGTTTCCTGAGGAAATTCCAAACTGTTCTCCATAGTGGTTGTATCAGTTTACATTCCCACCAACAATGTATGAGGATTTACTTTTCTCCACAGCCTCTACAGCATTTGTTATTGCATGTATTTTGGATATAAGCCACTTTAAATGGGGTGTGATGATATCTCATTGTAGTTTTGATTTGTATTTCTCTGACAATCAGTGATGTTGAATACCTTTTCATATGCCAGCTTGCCATTCATACGTCTTCTTTTGAGAAATGTATACTCAAATATTTTGCTATATTTTAAATCAGATTAAAAAACTTCTTCCTATAGAGTTGGAGTCTCTTACATATCCTGGTTATTAATCACTTGTCAGATAAGTAGTTTACAAATATTTTCTCCCATTGTGTGGGTTGTCTCTTCATTTTGTTGACTGTATTCTTTGCCATGCAGACGCCTTTTAACTTGTTGTGATCTCATTTGTCTACTTTTGCTTTGGCTGCCTATGCTCATAGGATATTGCTCAAGAAACCTTTGTACAGAGCAATGCCCTGAAGATTTTCCCCAATGTTTTACTGTAGTAGTTTCATAGTTTGAGGTCCCAGATTTAAGTCCTTAATCAATTTTAATTTTATTTTTGTATGTGGTGATAGATAGGGATCCAGTTTTATTTCCCTGTATCATTTATCGTAGAGATTGTCCTTTTCCCAGTGTATGTTCTTGGCATCTTTGTCAAAATGAGTTCACTGTAGGTGTGTGGATTTGGTTCTGGATTCTAAAATCTGTTCCATTGCTCTATGTGTCTGTTTATATGCCAGTAGTATGCTGTTTTTGTTACTCTAGCTGTGTAGTATCAATTGAAATCAGGTAATCACATTACTTCCAGTTTGGTTCTTTTTGCTTAGGATAGTTTTGGGTATTCTGCATTTTTCTGTGGTTTCATATAAATTTTTTAACAGTTTCTTTTCTATTTCTGGGAAGAATATCATTGATATTTGATTGTGACTGAATTGAATTTCTAGATTGCTTTAGGTAGTATGGACATTTTAAGAATATTATTCTTCTGATCCATGGATATAGAATTTTTTTTCATGTTTTGGTGTCCTCTTCGATTTCTTTCGTCAGTGTTTTATAGTTTTTATTACGGAGGTCTTTTAGTTTTTTGGTTAATTCCTAGGTATTTAATTTTATGTGTGGCTATTGTAAATGAGATTACTTTTTAATTTCTTTTTCACATTGTTCACTGTTGGCATACAGAAATACTACTGATTTTTGTATGCTGATTCTGTATGCTGCAACTTTACTACTTTGTTTAATAGTTCTGTAGTTTTCCCGTGAAGTCTTTAGGCTTTTCCAAATATAATATATCATATGCACATGAGGTTAATTTGACTTATTCCTTTACAACTTGGATATACTTTATATCTGTCTCTTGTCTGATTGCTCTAGGTAGGAGTTCTGGTACTATGTTGAATAAAAGTGTTGAGAGTGGGCATCCTTGTCGTGTTCCAGATCTTAGAGGAAAGGCTTTCAGTTTATCCCCATTCGGTATGATACTAGTTGTAGGTCTCTCACATATGACTTTTATTATGTTGAAATGTGTTTCTTCTATGCCCATTTTTTGAGGGATTTTGTCATGAAAGAGTGTTGAATTTTGTCAGATGCTTTTTCAGCATCAATTGAAATGATCATATGGTTTTTATCTTGCATTCTGTTGATATGGTGTATCACATTGTTTGATTTGCATATGTTGAACCATCCTTGCATCCCAGGGATAAATTCCACTTGGTTATGATAGATAATCTTTCTAATGTATTGTTTTACCAATTTGATACTATTTTGTTGAGGATTTTTGCAAGCATATTCATCAGAGATACTGGCCTGTAGTTTCCTTTTCTTTTTTTCAAATTTTTTTTTGTGTGTGTGTGTTTCTGTCTGGTTTTGGTATTAGGGCAATACTGACCTTGTAGAATAGGTTTGGAAGTATTCTTCCCTTCTCTATTTTTTGGAAAAGTTTGAATAGAATTGGTATTAATTCTTCTTTAAATGTTTAATGGCATTAAACAGCAAAGTCATTGGTCCCAGGCTTTTTTTAGTGGGAGACTATTATGGCTTCAATCTTGTTACTTATTACCAGTCTGTTTGGGTTTTGAATTTCTTCCTGGTTCAATCCCGGTAGGTTGAATGTATTTAGAAATTTGTTGATTTCCTCTAGATTTTTCAATATATTGGTCTGCAGTTGCTTATAGCAGCCACTAATGATCATTCAAATTTCTGCAGTATCAGTTGAAATGTCTCCTTTTTCATTTTTTACTTAGTTATTTGGATGATCTCTCTCTTTTTCTTTGGGTAAACATTTGTCAATTTTGTTTAACATTTCAAAAAAATACCTTTTTTTTTCCACTGATCTTTTGTATTTTTTTTTTCATTTCAACTTTATTTATTTCTGCTTTAATCTTTTTTATGTCTTTTCTTCTACTAATTTTGGGTATGGTTTGCTCTTGCTTTTCCAGATCTTTAAGATGCATTGTTAGAATGTTTATTTGAAGTTTTTCCTCTTTGTGATGCAGGTACTTAACATCTATAAACTTCCATTTTAGTGCTGCTTTTGCTTTATCCCATAGGTTTTGGTATGTTGTGTTTCCACTATAATTTGTTTCAATGTATTTTTCAATTTCCTCTTTAATTTCTTCATTGACCCCCTGGTTATTCAGGAGTATATCATTTAATTTCCCTAGTGTTTGGTAAAACTAAACTTTGTATAGTTTTCAAAGTTCCTCTTGTTATTCATTTTATTTAATTCTATTTTATTTTACTCATTTTATTTTTATTTCTAGTTTTATTCCATTGTGGTCAGATAAGATCCATTGGTCTAATAGTGCCGATTAAGTCTGATGTTTCTTTGCTGATTTTTTTTTTCTGGAAAGTCTGTCCAATTCTGAATATGGAGTATTGAAGTCTCCAGCTATTATTGTTTCGGGGCCAATCTCTCTCTTTAGTGCTAATAGTATGTCCTTTATATATCTGGGTGCTTCAATATCATTATATAGTGAGCATCTTCATCTCTTCTTATATTTTTTTGCCTTGAAATCTATTTTGTCTGTTTTAAGTATAATGACTCCTACTTTTTTTAAGTGTCCATTGGCATGGAATATCTTTTTGCATCCCTTTATTTTTAGTCCATGTGTGTCTTTGTAGGCAAAGTGTGTTTCTTGCAGGTAACAAATCAATGGGTCTTATTTTTTCATCCATTCAGACAGTCTGTGTCTTTTGATTGGAGAGATTAGTCCATTTACATTCAATATTATTATTGATAATTAAAAACTTACTCTTGGCATTTTGTTATTTGTTTTCTGGTTTTATGGTCTTCTTTTCCTTCTTTCTTTCCTGTTTTCCTCTATTGAAGGTGATTTTCTGTGTTGATATGATGTGGTTTTTGCATTTTATTTTTGGTGTATCCATTGTGATTTTTGGTTTGGGGATACCATGATGCTTACAAATAGTATCTTATAATCCCCATTATTTCAAACTGATAACAACACTATTTGCACAAACAAACAAAAAGAAAACTAATTAAAACTCTATGCCTTAACTTTGTCCCCCAACTTTTTAACTTTTTGTTTCTATTTATGTATTATTGTACTGACTATGACTGAAAAAGTTGCTGTAGTTGTTATTTTTGTTTAGTTTATGATTTAGTCTTTTTATAATACTTAGAATAAGAGTACTTTGCATGGCAAAGTTACAGTGTCATGATATTCTGTATTTTTTCTGTGTACTTACTATTACCAGAAAGTTTTGCATCGTCAGGTGATTATATATTGCTCATTAATGTCCTCCTAGCATTGATGAAATCAAGCAGCTTTTATTTGTCTTGCAAAGTCTTTATTTCTCAAACATGTTTGAAAGATATCATCACCAGCTATACTATTCTAGGGTAAAAGTTATTTTCCTGCAGCACTTTAAATATGTCATACCATTTTTTCCTGGCCTATAAGGTTTCAACTGAAAAGTCTGCTGCCAGATGTGTTGTAACTCCACTGTATGTAATTTATTTATTTTCTCTTGCTGCTTTTAGAATCCTTCCTTTATCAATGACCTTTGGGAGTTTAAGTGTTAAATGTCTTGTAGTCTTATCTGTGTTAAATCTGCTTGGTGTTATATAACCTTTTGTACTTGGATATTGATATCTTTCTTTAGCTTTGGGAAGTTCTGTGTTACGATCGCTTTCAATAAACTTTCTACCTCCATCTCTTTCTCTGTCTCTTCTTTAAGGGCAATAACTTTTAGACTTTCCCTATCAGAACTATTTTCTAGACCCTGTATATTTGCTTCACTGTTTTTTACTTTTTCTTTTGTCTCCTCTGAATGTGTATTTTCAAATAACCTGTATTCAAGCTCACAAATTCTTTCTTTTGCCTGATCCATTCTACCATTAAAGGACTCTGATGCAGTCTTTATGCCAATTGCATTTTTCAGCTTCATAATTTCCACTTGATTTCTCTTAATATTTTAATCTCTTTGTCAAATTGATCTAATATAATTCTGAATTCTTTCTTTGTATTATTTTGAATTTCTTTGAGTTTCTTCAACACAGCTATTTTGAATTTTCTGTCTGAAAGGTCAAATGTCTCTGTTTTTTCAGGATTGGTCTCTGGTGTCTTATTTAGTTCATCTGGTGAGATCATGTTTTCTTGGATGGTGTTGATGCTAGTAGATGTTCTTTGGTGTTTGGACATTGAAGAGTCAGGTATTTATTGTTTTCTTCATCATCTGACTTATTTGTAGCCATCCTTGAGAAGGCTTTCCAGATATTTGAAAGGAGTTGGGTATTGTGATATAAGCTGTATCTGCTTTAGGGGGCACCCCAAACTCAGTAACTCTGTGGTTCTCACAGACTCATAGAGTGAGCACCTTGATGATCTTTGACCAGATCCAGGAGAATATTCTGGATTATCAGGTAGAGACTCTTGTTCTCTTCCCTCACTTTCTCCCAAACATAGTCTCTCTCTCTCTCTCTGTTCCAAGCAGTAGACTTCACTCTGCCCCAGGGAAAAGTCCAGTCATGCTCTCTAAGAGTCAAATCTTAGAATCAGGAACACCAAGAGCCTGCTTGGTACTCTAACTCCCTATGGCTGTGCTGGTAACTAAGGTGCAAGACAAAGTCCCCTTTACTTCTCCCTCTGCTTTTCTCAAGCAAAAGGAGTTTTTTTCCATAGCCACCATAGCCATTAATGTGCTGAGTCTCACCTGAAGCCAGCAAGTCTCAGGGACTCACCTAAGGCCCTCAGTATAGTACATGGGTATCTCTGTTGATTATTCAGGGATCAAGGGCTCTTCAATTAACAGATGAATGCTGCCAGCACTGGATCCTTTCCTTCAAAGTACCAGGTCCCCTTCTGGTCCAGGGTGTGTATAGAAATATTATCTTGGAGACAGGGCCTGAAATAGGGGCCCCACTACTCTGACCGGGTACCGTGTCCTCTTGGCTGAGCTGGTATCCAAGATGCAAGACAAAGTCTTCGCCATTCTTCCCTCTCCTCTCCTCAAGTGAAAGGATATCTTTTGGCTCCTGGAGGTGTGCAGCTTGGGGTTAGGGGAGGGGTGATGCCAACACTCCCTGTTCTCCTCCAGCTGCTGTTTCAGTATGTCATGTGCCGCCCCACGTGTCCACAGTCTCTGGGTCTAGTTTAGAACAAGGACTCACCTAAAATTTGCAGTACCTGCCACTTAGATTGTCTTTTAAGTTACTTGGAGGCACAGAGTGCCTTAGCCCTCTCTGGCAAGGTTTTTAGGCACTCAAGTTCAGACTGCTGGGATAGGTAATTTCCTTCTGGATAGGACTGGTTTAAAGTTCCTTCCATAGGCAGGCATCAGCTGAGTTTTTCCTTTCTGCTCTAACAGGATAGCACTGAGTTCAGTGCCTTACAATTGCTCTGTTCTGCTTCCCGGAGTACCCAGAGATGCTTTCAGCACCATGCCACTGCTGCTGGGAGTGGCATTAACACCATCGAAGAAAACATGACCTGAAGGTGTCATAGGTGATTCAGAACTGTTATTTTCAGTGTCTCTTTCAGCAATATAAAGTCAAAGCCAGGTACTGTGAGTGCTCAGTGATTTTTTTTTGTTCTTATGAAGATTTGAAGATTTTATTTTATTTTTTCTGTGTAGATAGTCGTTAACTTGGTGTTCTTGCAGGGGGCTCAGAAGGATGATCAGTGGAGATTTTTATTCTGCCATCTTGTTCCTATAACCTCTTATGAATTTTTCATATACATTTAATACCAGACTTTGAACAAAGCACTGCTTTCCCCGACTTGGGTATAGACTTGGCATTGATGTCAGGAGGTGTGAAGCTCATAGAACTGACTAAGAAAGAACTCTGGGCCAGAAATCTTGAAAGACACATCAAGTTAAATATCTTTGGGGTAACAGTGATGATTTATTCATAAGGCATCAAGAAAATATAAAAATATATCTCTGAAGAATAAATGAGAGTGCAAGAATAGACAGCAAATCTGGAAATAAAAAGTATTCATTAAAATTATTTGTTTTCAAGCAACAGTAATCAACTCTGAGTAATACAAAGCAGAAAAGAATCAATGGAAGGATTTAGGAGAACTCACAAAGTCTAGAAAACCCAGTTCTGTAAAAATCAATAATCATAACCACCACAGGTCTAGGTTAAACAAAATGAAGCAAAACACATAGACAATTTCATCGTAGCAGAATTTCTTAAGTAGGTGAGTTCAAAACATTTTCCGATTTAGCTTTCTCTGCTCACAATCTAGATTCTAGGGAGAAAGAGCAATCAGTCTGCCTAGACCGGGTCCCTTGTAACTTCATGCATAAGCACCACACCTTGATTAATATTCCAACCTGATTATAGTTAAAGGCTGCTTGGTGATTCCATAAAAGGAAATTGGACTTTATTGTCAAAAACAAAATAGATGCACAAAGAGTCAAAAAAAGTTTTGTTTATATATTTATTTAGGTTTTTTACCCTCATAGTTTCAAGAGTTTGTAATTAAGTGGAGACTGAGAGAATATTCTGGAACATAAGGAAGAGTTTCATGACTGAGGCAAGTCATACTATAGGCAGGTTTTTTCTCAAATGTGAAGTTGTTTTCTTATTCCTTAAGGAAGGAGAAGTTGGGTGAGAAGCATGCCTGTGTTCCTGACTTGAGTTCAAAGTGAATAAAGGTTTCACAATTATCATTGTATACAAGAATTTAGACTTAGGTCTAGAATGTGGTGGTACTTAAATCTTGTATGAAGGAATTCATTAGTATATGAATAACTTCTGTATTTTTTCATATTTTATATCAAGTCTTTAGGGTAGATTTCTGGAAATGAGAGTTTATAACACTTTGGAATTCTGGACAAATTAAAAAACTTTCAAAATGTACAGTATATTTCAAAAACACCTAGACACAACTTAAATATATTTGTGAATTTTTAAATGTCCATTGACTGTGTTATCAGCAATGTAGGCTAACTCTAACCTCAAAGCAAACACAAATGAATTATCAGCTTCTCTAAGAAACAAAAACACTGGCAAAATATAACCCAACATAAGTTAAACCTTCTCCTTATAGTGAAAACAATGTGTATATGTGTGCTTTTTGTTGTTTTGTTTTAAACAGAACAAGATTATATTTCAATATACAACTTCTGTAAAACTAAAAAGTAAAATACCACAGTAAAATGAGAAAAAATATATTTGCAATTCTAGGCAAAATGTTAACATCTTTAATCATAAATGGATTATTCAGAAATTAGTACAAAGAGATTAACATTACAAGGGAAGTGAAAATAAAAGGAACACAGGAAAATGGAATAGCACAAATGGGTTATAAGGCTATATGAAGATGATATAGTTAACATTAATAGCTGAGAAAGCAAAGCAATTTCTTTATAAATTACATTATTGATCCTTACAAATAATGATATCTGATGTTTGTACAGCTTTAGGAAATGAAGAATTCTCAAATACTGGAGAAATTTACTCTAGTCGTGGAGTTTACTCAAAAAATGTAGATTTCTGCATCAACTTGGCCCCTGCAGCTCCAAACCGTAGGAATAACTCCAGCAAAGTAGATACACACCCACACATATACACATACATGTTTACTACATAGAAAATGTGTTAAGTAATATATCTTCTCCCAAGAAACTACTTATGTATCAACTGATTTATAAATTAAACCAAAGTAGGAAGCACTCTTTTTGAACCCTACTTGTATAAAAACACCAGCAGTTGTGGACGACAGTGTAAACGTGCTTTCACTTTGAGGATGTGGTGAGTTCTCAGAAGATTTAGCTAACAAGTCTATACAGAATCTTTGAATGAAATTTTTCTCTTTTGAATATATAATAATCTTTTATCAAAGATCTTTGGGAGAAAACACTTTCTAATATATTTATTGGAACTGTATTTTATTTAGCATCTTTAAATGCCAACTGCAGTACTTACATAGAAAGACAGAAACCGTTATTGCATTTATTTCCATGCTTAATGAAACTCTTTGAAATAGGCATTGTTTTCTTTCTCATACAGATTTTAAAAACGGCATCAGGGAAGCTAAACATGTTTGAAAGCACAGGTATTTTATAGGGGTAGAACTGGGATTTCACTGTACATCCTGTGGCCCTTTTCATATAGCAATGTAAAATGCAACATTAATCTACATACCTTCTAAAAGACTCATTATACTGATTTCATAACAGGAATTATCTTTATTCTAGTTCTACCATCCCATATAAATAGTAAAGAGGTGAAAATAAAAATCACTGTAAGAACAGTAGACCATCTAAGTTTTAATTGGTCATCTTTGGAGATCTTAGTTCAGGGCACCTGAAGAAAATAAGTCTTCAGATAATTGCCTGATTCTGCTCAGAGGACGGAAGTGATGTGTTGAGAGCAGTGGCAAAACAGGAAAATTTTATTAGCCAATGCTAACATACTGATAATAATCTGTGAATCTATTCAATTTAAATCATTAAGAGTAAAAAGGTATGGATTAAATTATTATTCAAAAAATACTCCAGAAAAACAAAATGATGTCCTCACCAATGAAAACACAACCCAAATCAATGAATACTAAAGGCATTGAATCCCTCAGGCATTTTCTCTACCAAATAACTCCCTCTATACAATTGCAATAATTAAATCAATCTAAAATTGTTGCTTATTTATTTCTTATTAACATAAGACAGCACTGTGAAAAACTCTTCTAACAAAAAAAGACAAAAAATATTAAACCATCTCAGGAGCACGCCCGGGAAGAGGCACCTGTGGTCCGGTGGAATAAACATTGAACCAAGGCTTAGCCAATTTGGCTTTGAATTCTATCCTTCCACTTAGCTGATTTCCATGGAAAAATTATTTGGCCTTTCTGAACTTTATTTTCTTCTATGAAAAATGGAGATATTGATGTATCCCTTAAATAAAAATTTTTAACCTGAAGTTTGTAACCCAGTAGGATATTTATACATATAAGTAGATTTTTAAGGATTATATATTCCCTAAAATTTTACACATCAATTTTAAAGATGTCAAGACACTTTCTAACACAGGGGGCCCAATCTCCAAGCCACAGACCAGACCTATATATGGCCTGTTAGGAACCGGGCCACACAACAGGATGTGAGCTGTAGGCCAGGGAGTGAAGCTTCATCTGTATTTTCGGCTGCTCCGAATCACTCACACTATCTCCTGAGCTCCCCCTTCTGTCAGATCAGTGGCGCCGTTAGATTCTCATAGGAGCGCGGACCCTATTGTGAACTACACATGCTAGGGATCTAGGTTACTGCACTTTTTATGAGAATCTAATGCCTGATGATCTATCACTGTCTCCCATCACCCCCAGATGGACTATCTAGTTGCAGGAAAACAGGCTCAGGGCTCCCACTGATTCTACTTTATGGTGAGTTGTATAATTATTTGATTATATATTGTAGTATAATAATAATGGAAATAAAGTGTGTAATAAACATAATGCACTTGAATCATCCCACAACCATCCCCTCTCACCCTGGATCCATGGAAAAATTATCATCTACCAAACTGGTCCCTGTTGCCAAAAAATTTGGTGACCGCTGCTCTAACAGTTTTAGAATTACCAAATTAGAGTGTTTCCAAACAATGAAGAAATAAACTTTAATGAAATGACTGAATTATAGTTTAATAAGTAATTGATTTTTAAGTCAGAAGCTGAATCCAGCACACAAGGATAAGATACTACCCTTCCAGGATAGCCATATTCAAATGATCAAGTGTGCTGAAGCCTATGTAGAACTCATGCATTTCTCTATCTCATTTTCTCATTTCTGTTTCAAATGTGCTACTTTGTTATGTAACTGAAGGTAAAGAGATATTATTTATTTGCATAGCCTAACACAGAGTTGATTGTTGATAAATGTTTGGAAGAATAAACAGAAAAGAGCCAATTGCTACATACGTTAGAATACAACTAAGGTAACATTTCCCAAAATATTTTGCACAAGGTGGCTCTGAATGAATTTTTTTATAAATAAGAATAATTGATTAAACATGATAAGACTATGTCTCAAGTACAGGACCACTGAATGCTTCAATAAGTTAAAATGTTCTGTGACTGTTAAAACAATAAAAACCTTTTTCTCAACGTTTCTATTTTCAACAGGACTTTTATTGTTGACATATGGATTTTGTGTTTGTTGTTGTTTTGGGATAATTTGTTATTACTTATCACAAATAGAATACATGCAACATAATTCACATACTATCTAAAGAAGTTAATAGGCTTGTCCTTAGAATCCAAGTCATAAGGAAATCCCCATGACTAGTACGTTCTCTACAAGTAGGTTTGTAGAGGAAAGTGTAAATGTTTTTAAAACTTATTTTTCAAATAAATATATTTTGCTGCCCAGAATGTGGCAGATATACTTCTAGGTATTAGGAATATGCATATATAAATAAATCACACTTGTGCTATTAATGTTTGCCAACTAAAATGGACTGCATGTGGAGAAAACAACAACAACAACAACAAAAACTAAACAGTGATAAGTGCAGCAGTAGAAATAGGATCAAGCACGACCCAAGGGCGCAAGGAACCGTGTCAGAGGATAGAGTCTTGCAGAGGACTTCTGCAGTCAATGGAATCCTACTTGGCCAAACAGTGAACCCTACTATGCCATGAAAATTGCAAGAGCTTAACTTTGTTTTGTGGTTGACATTTTATTGATTATTAAGCATTTTGGTTTCTTGAATCTCTGTGATAATGATCGGAAAGAGTCTCCTAAATTGCTTTGATTCACAGGTAATTAAATGACTCTCTACCTCACTTTGTGCTATGAAAGAAGATTACACAATTTATCTTGTCTAATAAGGCAGAAAACCAGTAGTAATATGCTATTTCAGTGTTTCATTTTTATCACATGGATTAGTGCTAGAAATGGACTTGCAAGAAAAATATTTAAAGGCATAATATCCACTTTTAAAGCAATTTTGTTGGATGTCAATTCATCATGCATTCTCCCACATTGCTCTGTAGGTACCAATTATGTGACTGGATACGTATTGTTTACAGTGAGTGGAATGGTTAGTTTGAGATACTATTTTTTCCTTAGGAAATAAAGTAGCTAGAAGCTTTAGTCATTTCAACAATCACTAAATTCTCTACCTTAGTAATATTATTTTTTCAACACTGAGAAAGTTAAATTTTGACAGCCTTTTTATCAAACTAATTGAAAGGCCCATTGCTTTAATAAAGTTAAGTACTCCACTCTTGTCCTTTAAAAAAGTGTGCTTTATAAAACTGCCCTTCATATTTCAGTGAAAAATAAGTTTTCAAGTGGATGCAGGTTATGTTGCTGAAATTCTAATACTTAAAGAGTATATATCCTAAGTATAAGAGGATTTAAAAAATATATTTATTTCACAGTTAACAGGCTAAACTTATCATGGAAGCATAAACTTACTAATGGAAGAATGGGGAAGTGAAATGTTACTGTTCCAAAGAGGGCAATGCTTATATTAACATATACTACTTACAGCTAGATACACTAGTTAGAGATTCAACAGCCATATAAGACTATGGCATGAGCTTGGCAATGGAAATATCCTGTGGAGAACAAGATAGAAAGAGCCTGATTCCTGACACTAGGAAGCATGCAATGTGGCTTGTAAACTAACTTTTTCTCCTTAGAAAAACATTTTAATTCTGATTGTTTTTGTTTTGTTTTGTTTTTGTTTTTGTTTTTGTTTTTGCTGTTGTTATACTTAGCCAAACCTAAATTTCAATAATTTAACTTGCTATCAGGAAATGCTCACAATGAATAATATCTGGGAAAACAAAGCTAGAAATAGTTTGATGCTAATTATGAGAAAATATACAATAATAAGAAGAAAGGGGATGAGGAGAAGAAAGAGAAGAAGGAGCACTGAAAGAAAGTTGGAAATAAAAGTATTAAATATGTTCATCTTAGTGTATATCTTAGAGATTATAAGTAACTGAATTATTTGTTTTATATATTTTGCTTTTTCCCTGTGAAGTACAGTTTTAATACCTTTATAGTAAAAAAAAATTATACTTAAAATTAATAAAAAATTGACAGTGCTCAGAAAAAGGGAAGGAAATTAGTTTGTACTTCACTAGCCAGATCCTGTAAGAGTCCCACCCACTGGCTTCATTTATTTTGCCGAACTCTCTTGATGATGAAACACATACCTATTCTCCAGTGATTATAAAAAAGGGCAGTTCAAAAGGTGAACTAAGGGTCGTTATAAACATTGAGTGAACAGTGAGGGGAATATATACTTTCATCACATAGAGCTACCACCATCTATTTTAAAGGTCCATAGGGGAAGCGATTATTAGATTGAGTAATTTAAAGAGTTATGCACACTTTTGCAGAGAAAATTGAAGTGCATAAAGCAAAATACACTACCAAGTGTAAAACATGCCTATAGTAAAAGAGAAATCTGTAATGTCATAGCATGAATGTTGATCAAAAAGGTACACAAAAGGTTTGCAGAGGTGCGAATCTGGGTAACTGAAAGAACATTTCAGCAAAGAAGGTACTGATGCCCATGTTCTATTGTTAAGGGTTGAATTGTGTCCTCACAATTGAGATTCTAATGCCAAGTACCTTAAAATGTGACCTTATTTGGGAATAGGGATGTTGCAGATGTTATCACTTAAGATGAGGGCTACTGGAGCAGGGTGGGCTTCTAATTCACTATGACTAGTGTCAATATAAAAAGAGGACATATGTAAAGAGACACACAGGAAGAAAATATAAAATGTTATGTAAAAATGAAGGCAGAGATTAGGATAATACTTCTATATAGTGAGGAATGCCAAAGATTGCAAGCAAACTACTGGAAACAAAAGGAGAGCTGTGGAACAGGTTCTTCCTCATAGCCCTCAGAAGAAGCACACCTTGCTGGTACTTGAATCTCAGACTTTTCACCAACATAACTGTGAGACAATACATTTCATTTGTTTTAGCCACTCAATTTGGGGTATAGTAGCCATAAGAGACTAATACATCTTCCAACTAAAATTCATATGTCTCCTCCACACACACATTCTCATTAATTTTTTTTTCTCTTTGTCTCATACACACATTTTTCTAGCAAATGCACAGCTCCCACTCACTTACACCATCATACCATCAAGTATTGAGCCCCATCAATTGTAATAACTAGACACTATTCCTTTATTTCAGGCCAAGTATAAATTCCCGTTCAACAACTGATCTCCAATTTCTAGTAGTGCATCAACAAATCCTTCTCAGTTCTGGTGTGATTTTTCTGAAAAAGAAAATTACAGTAATCTCTATTACTATGGTTAGGTTGTCATCACAGACTATCGCAGACAGGGAAGCTTAAACAACAGAAATCAATTTTCTCACATTTCTGGAAACTGGAAGTGCAAGATCAAGGTGCTGGCAAGGTTAGTTTCTCACGAGGCCTGTCTTCCTGAGTTTGCAGACAGCCACCACCTCCTTGCTGTGTCTTCATACAACCATTTGTCTGTATATACATGGAGAGGGAGAGTTCTCTGGTATCTCTTCCTCTTTTTATAAGAACACCAATATTATTGGATTAGTGCCCCACTCTTATGACCCTATTTAACTGTAATTACCTTCTTAAAGGCCCTGTCTCCAAATACAGTCACATTGGTAGTTAAGACTTCAACATATGAATTGTCGGGAACTAAAAATGTTCTATATTAATGCATGAGTGCTCAACAGAGTGAAGCCAAATCTTTTGTGACAATTGGGCATTGTTTATTGGACCAAGTTAGCTTCGCTAAAAAAAGTCATTATTTATGACAGAGAGTTAGAAAAGGCTTTTGATGTTACACAGAGGTACTAAGTTTTTCTAAGTGAAATTCTATCATATATTTCAAAATGCAAATTATACGTGACGCATAAAAACTAGAGTAAATGAAAGAGTGTTTCTTAAATGATTTGACATTAGTATAATTTGAGCTTACTTTGCATGATGATGAAGACAAACTAATATGCTCATAAAAACATTTTGGAAGACAAACACATTGTAAATCTTATTTATAAACATAATGCTCTACTACATTATGTTATAATAATTAATAACATTGTGAAACTCTTAGAAGTTTCAATGAATCTGATATCTGAAATGATACATAGTAAATCCGGGGGCACTCTCAGTGCCACAATAAAAAAAAATAACATTTGCTTCAAATAAGGTTTTGGGAAAAAACATTTTATGTGATTCAGTAAACATTACTTACATCATTTTTTATTACTGGTCATCGGCTCACCTAACATTTCTGAAACTCAGTTTCTTTTTATGCCAAATGAGCTGAAAACATAGGCTGCAACCAGGTAATAGATTACTACAGAAAATCAATACAACAATAATTGTTGCATGGTGAATAAAGCCATACACAAATATAAGAATTATTAGTAGTGCTATTGGGTTAGGAAACAGCTTGTTGATTGGTTCTCTAGGATAGATAAAATGCTATGGAAGCAGAGAATGGGGATTTGACTAACTAAATAGAGTGAGAATTTATGTTTTCCTTTTTATGGAAAAGAATTATTATAGAAATAATACTAATGTTTTAAATACAAAGAATAATAATGTAAAAACAACTTAATTTTTATAGCTTACAAAATAATCCCATTTAAAAGTGAGCAAAGGATGTAAACAGACACTTCTCAAAAGAAGACATACTTGTGGGAAAACAAGAACATGAAAAAAGCTTGGTATCACTGACCATAGAGAAATGCAAATCAAAACCACAATGAGATACCATCTCCTGCCAGTCAGAATGGCTATTAATAAAAAGTCAAAAAAGTAACAGACACTGGCAAGGCTGCAGAGAGATAGGAACACTTTTACGCTGTTGGTGGGAGTGTAAATTAGTTTGACCATTGTGGAAGACAGTGTGGCGATTCCTCAATGACCTAGAACCAGAAATACCATTTGACCCAGCAATCCCATTACTGGGTATATACCCAAAGGAATATAAATCATTCTACCATAAAGACACACACACACAAATGTTCATTGCAGCACTATTCACAATAGCAAACCAAAGATTTGCTATTGATAGTCAAAGATTTGCTATTGTGAATAGTGCTGAAATGAACATTTGTGTCCATGTGTCTTTATTATTTATTTTCCCTAAAATTTAGGGAATTAATCTAAATGCCCATCAATGACAGATTGGATAAACAAACTGTGCTACATATACATCATGGAATACTATGCAGCCTTCAAGAATGAGATTGGACAGGCGCAGTGGCTCACACCTGTAATCCCAGCACTTTGGGAGGCTGAGGCAGGTGGATCACAAGGTCAGGAGATCAAGACCATCCTGGCTAACATGGTGAAACACCATCTCTACTAAGAATACAAAAAGTTAGCTGGGCGTGGTGGTGGGCACCTGTAGTCCCAACTACTCGAGAGGTTGGGGCAGGAGAATGGCATGAATCTGGGAGGCGGAGCTTGCAGTGAGTGAGCAGAGATTGCACCAGTGCACTCCGCCACTGCACTCCAGCCCGGGAGACAGAGCAAAACTCCATCTCAAAAAAAAAAAAAAAAAAAAAAGATTGTTGCATATGTTATAACATATATTTTACTTATGTTATTACATATTACATATGTTAATATAACATATGTTTAAAAAGCTGGTTTTGGTGAAACCAGTTGTCTCTATCTTGCTGTCTTTGTAATTTCTTGGATGAAATTCAAGCAAAAATTCTGGAAAACATGTAGCCTTTAGAGTGTCAGACATTTAATGCAACCAACTTGATAAAGAAGTAGGGTAGGGACTGGAGAAAGCACCTTATAATTTAAGGCCTCAAAGCATAATCTTTGAGATTCTTTACTTTAAAAAAATATCCTAAGTCAATATTAATATTTTGTGGGTACTTCTCTTAAAAGTGAAAAACATTCTGATACTTTAACTGTTGCTACCTTTAGTTTTGAATGATGAATAAGTCAGCTAGACCATTCTCTCCAAGAACTTCAGAGCATCAAAGTTCCTAATTTGGAGGAGAAATGGCAAGGCCATCATCTTAGAAGCCTCTAGTAGTGTGTTCTTATATATTCTGCCGACCACCTGCTTGCTTACCCTAGATCTTTTGAATCAGTTTTTCTGGAATAGAAATTAAACAACTACATTTAAAGCTGTCCTAGATATTCCTGATACACACTGTTCCTTGCAAAACACTGGCCAAGAGGCAATAGTGCTTTATGAAAGAGAAAACCATTTTACTCTTTCCCAAATGATTTTCATTCATTAGGATTATTTCAACAAGACGTTAGGGCCTCTTTCGATTCCCGAAGCACTATACTGATCAATGGCTGCCTTTCCAAGATCCTCTTTATGTTTGGTTCCAATATCAATCTGCATTTCTGGTGGGATGAAATGTTCTTGGTAAATACAAGCCTGTTTCTTGCTCTTCACAGTGCTACTTGACAATGTGTTAAAAAAATATATATCTTGAATAAATTTCATAACAAACACAATCTAATGTAGGACTACATCTATCAAAAATCATTCTGTTTTCCAAATAAAAAATTTTGTGAATAACATATTTTTCTCCTAAAGAATGAGATTAGAACAGGAAAGTTGCATGTTCACCCATGGTCAAGTGTGTCTGCAAAATGAGGCACTCTTGTTTACATAATAATTTATGTCTGTATACTTGTATATTTTTATTCATATCAGATATAATTACCTTGCATTATTACATATTACAACAGAGGCTTTTACCTTAAATTAAAACTTATAAATCCTGATCATGTTAGATTGTTATTTTATTTATCCTATCTGGCCTACAAATACTGAATTTCCATGGGATCCGCTTCAAGAAAGCCCTTTTATTTGAAATCTTTAAGGCTTTGAAAGGTTTGTTCTCATTTGACTCATCCCCAAAAGACCAAAAAGCAAAAGGATTCATGAAGGTTATCAATTACAGTCTACAGTGCTTTCTATGAATATCAATCATGGTATTCACTGTCAGAACTAAGCAGTAAAATAAAAGAATATGAAAAGTTTCCACTCGGTCATATCTGGTGTCATTCCTAGACGACATGTTTCTAGGGAAAGCCTTTTTTTTTTTTTTAGCTCTTGCCAAACTGGATCGTTTATATTATAGAATTCCCTTCTACCCAAAGAATCTATAAGCAATACACCAAAGACTTCAGAAGGACATGAATAGAGAATTTACAAGATTATATACAGAGGTACAGTTCAAAAATTTTACCTTAGGCCTTCCTTCCAAAAGTTTACTTTTGTGTTTCAAAACCATAAACTTTCCTAGCCCCCATGCTGTGATAATAGCTAAAGCCTTCCTAGTTTTACATTCTCACTTTTTATCCTGGACTGTCATTCTCCCACTTATTCATAATGCAAGGCACCATACTCCTCTGCAATGTGATCTCCTCATTTGAATATCATCACCTGTTCATTATTTAATACAGTCTTTTAATTTGAATGTTATACTCATGCTTAACAAACTAGTTTTTGAAATTCTCTTTGGAGAAAAACTTGTGATGTATGGACACTTCAAATTAGCATTATTTTGCAAAATTCTTCCTTACTAAAGATATGCAGGAGGAGTTTTCAACATGTGAACACGAGTTAGTGTAAGAGCTTCAAATTCTATGTGCACACCAAAACATTTGCATCATGTATGTGGAATGGTTTTCCAAATGTTTGTTAATAAAATGCATGCCATTAAAAACAATATTAACAACTTTTTGTAGTCTATTTATGTGAACTAATAACAAAATTATCACATGGGGATTATCTGCAATAGTTTCCCTTTACAATTTTTGAGAAACACCTAAAGAAGGCACACTTGAAATTCCAAACATTTACTTCATTTTCAAATGGAGCTAATATTGTCCTACCTCCTGTCATCCCTACCCGAGCTCAGTGTAGTTCATTTGGTATTGAAATTGGGATCCAGTGCCTTTTTCAAAAAGCATGAGGTCAATAATACGAATAATATGAAAGGACTTCAGTGGTTGCCCCGCCCACTCACCTATGATTTTCTTTTTGCACATTATGACGTTATCAACCAAGTCAAGATTAAGCGTTTTCATATTCTCTTTTCTAGCAACAATAGTTCAACTACATGAGTCTTTTATTATTAATTTCAGCTTTGACCCAAAACCCATAAAGTTTCTGAGGATATAGGAAGTTTACCCTCTCAAGAGAAGACCTCAATTATTATTGGGATAAAAAGGCAGACACCAATTTTGTCTATTTATGTGGATTCTTAAAGACAACAATCGTCACTGAGAACTGATGATAACTGTTCTAATGGTTTCGACAAAAACTACTTATTAAGGTTTTTCCTCCCAAATCCTGTACTGTACCAAGGAACAGTTATGTTAACTAGTAACAAAAAAGAGTTCCAATTCCCTTGCCTGCTTCATTCATGCTTCTGAAGCTTAAAATGTTCTCTTTTGAGAACTGAAGAGGAAAACATGAGCAATTTGTACCTTAGCATCAGTGATATTCTTGAACGTATTAGTCACCACTGATAATTTTGGGCCTACACTATGGGAGTCATAAACATTTCCCAAATTTTGTATCACAACTCAACCAATGCCATTAGAATTAATGCCATTTGAAAAATCACACCACCCTTACAAGATACAATTTATAGAGAGAAATAGAAATATAGAGATATAGATGCTTTGTGTTGTTTTGGTAATTTCTGTTTCTCTCTCATGTATTTCAATATTGAGAACAATAATGTTAAAAGTATAGTAGGAGAGCTTCATCCATTGATAGCCTTGTAGGAGATTTTGTTCTAGAAAATATTTCTTTAATTCAGGTAGACTTTTTGTAAAGTATACAGAAAAATAATTTTTCACGCAGAGATGCCAATAACTGTATTGTTCTTGCCAAACTGTTATTTGTTATCATGAACAAAGCTACTTTACATATTGCAAATGGAATAATTAGAGACTCTGGTATATCATAATATGTAGCAATTAAAACACTTTCTGAGATTCAGTTACTCTTATCCCTGAAATTGTGCTATCTTTTTTAGCCAAGAGTGAAGTGGCATGTTTTTGTCATAGCAGAAATGTGATGAACATTGTTAAGTGTTTATAATTATTATTTTTTGATTCATTACAGCTCAGGAGCTAACCACATGCAACAGACAATATCAGCTGAGCTAAAAGTACCTTTCCTTTTCCTGTTGCAATATTCTCACATGATTTCTGTGGTTGAAATCCAATTTCTCACTTGGAAAACAAAGACAGAAAGTTAAGATGATTAGGGCTATGTCAGCAAACAATTAAATGAATTCGGTTAATTTTTCCAACAATTAATTGATTCAATGAAAACAATCAACAAGCTAATTGCTTTACTAAATTAATAAATCACCTGAAACAATCAATCCTGTAGCCCTAAATCTAGCTCTAATATCAGGAAGCAAACATTAAGCCAGGTATCACACAGTTAAGTCTTAATCAGTATTATTCAGTTGGAATTGAAAAACAGTGTTGTGCAAATAGAGTTTAGTTTTTCTGAAACACCTTACATGTTATTATACACAATTTACAATAATTCCAATGTACTTTAAATTATTTGCCAAACATTAAATATTAATAGTGGAAAAAGGCTACATCGTGTAACTAATGATCTTAAATAGTTGTAATTTTTGGATATGTTAAATCAATACATCAGTTCTGCTTCAAGAGAAGATATTTTCTAAAACTATATTTAACTTATTTAATAGCTATATTGCATTCTACCAACTGAATTTATTCATTTTTCTTTTACTATGATGTTGCCTACACAGAAGGCCTCTAGAAGGATTTTTTTTTTCAATATTATGCATGCCTATGACCAGCCTTTTATGTTTTAGGATGTTGTATGGGTATATATTTTCAAATAATTGACCAGAGAGCATTTCTATTCCTTTTTTCAAAGTATTTCATAATCTCTATTATATATTGTCTGTTAGTCTCCAGAATAACTGAACAAACTTACAACCCATTAACAAATCTAAACACATGCATACTTCTACATACTCTCGCAAAACAGAGTTAATGAATTGTATTAGATAAGCAGGTGTAAAGTCAGTCATTAAAATTGTCTCAACTTGCATTATTATGCATAACTTTGACAAAATGCATAGTTTCTTTATCTAACTATGTTGTCTTACTTTTTTTATACTTTAAGTTCTGGGATACATTTGCAGAACGTGTGGGTTTGTTACATAGGTATACGCATGCCATGGTGGTTTGCTGCACCTGTCACCCGTTATCTACATTAGGTATCTCTCCTAATGCTATCTCTCCCCACTCCGACAGTCCCCAATGTGTCAGAGTCCCCTACCTGTGTCCATGTGTTCTCATTTTTCAACTCCCACTTGTGAGTGAGAACATGCAGCATTTGGTTTTCTGTTCTTGTGTTAGTTTGCTGAGAATGATGGTTTCCAGTTTCATCCATGTCCCTGCCAAGGTCATAAACTCATTCTTTTTTAAGGCTGCATAGTATTCCACATGTTGTCTTAACAATTTACATTATTTTTGTCCCTTGAAATAATTTTTCCATAATTTCTCTTTAGCAATATCTATACAATTATTTCCAATTTGCACGGTAATTTTGCTATGTTTCTCCATTATTGCTCTTGCTGTATTTGTTTGATTACATTTAATAAAGCCAAAATTTTTTAAATGTATACATACGTTTTATATCTATAAAATATATATTCTGGCTGGATGTGGAGGCTCACACCAATATTCCAAGCACTCTGTGAGGCCAAGGCAG
Organism: Theropithecus gelada; assembly: GCF_003255815.1. NCBI lineage: Eukaryota > Metazoa > Chordata > Mammalia > Primates > Cercopithecidae > Theropithecus > Theropithecus gelada. The sequence continues at coordinate 93,278,266 of NC_037671.1, read as the reverse complement.
GTGGATCACTGGAGGTCAAGAGTTTGAGATCCGCCTGGCCAACATAGTGAAACCCTGTCTCTATCAAAAATAAACATAAAAATAAATGGCTAAGTGTGGTGCACGCACCTGTAGTCCCAGCTACTGAGGAGGCTGAGGCACAAGAATCACTTTGTTCTAGGGAGTGGAGGTTGCAGTGAGCTGAGATCGCACCACTGCACTCCAACCTGGGCAAAAGAGTCACTGTCTCAAAAAAAAAAAGATACATATATATACACACACACACACACATATATATATAAATAATATAGAATATAAGTATAACTTATCTATATATCCCTTTGTTAGTTGAATTTCTCTATTTTTTTAATATTGCTTAATTATTTTGTTCCTGTCCTCATTGTTGTGTTGCTTCTGACTTGTTATTATTAGAATAACATTGTTCTAATTTGCATCCTATAATACTTTCTAAATTAAATTTTTTAGTACCTTTTCCATGTAACTCTATATTTCAAATGGTGAAATGTCTTTTTCCTTGGAATCCCCATAGCAAGTATTGTGGATTATACCTTTAGGATTCCCTTGATTTGCTACTTTTGTATATTTCCATAAATTACATGGTCTAAAACTTGGTGTCATAATTCCTTTACAAGTATCCACTATGCAGTAAGTGATTTTATTCATTAACTCTTCACAAGAGTATGAAGTGTTCTTCAAAGCCCAAGTTTCATTTCTGTCAGAGCCACCTGAAGTGTTTCAACAAGGACTGCTGAGTCAAAAAAAAAAAAATGGTCCCTGAGGGCTAGACCAGGAATAACTATACTTTTTTCCCCTTTTATTAAATTATTTTTTAGTGGATTTTTTTTTTCTGCCCACCAAGGTCTGAGGACCACTATTCTACAACTGAATTGCCATCTCTCCCCTTCTAAATATGAGAAAATAAAGACTAGGAGAAGTTAAATGTGTTGCCTGAAGCTGCCTAATATGGAGGCATGGAGTGAAGATTATAGATCTGGTAGCTTTTCTTCAAGGCTGATTTTATGCCTACCTGATAACACCAATTCAAATCCCCCAAGGAAATAATTCAAAGAGCCTGCAGCTTTTTATTCCATCTGATCTAAAATTGATGAATTTATATTGACTCAGATGTATATTGGAAAACTAAAATGTGAATTTGCAAGTTTGGATGACATTGAAGCTAAAAAGAAGACGATTCTAGTTGCAATACTTATTTATAACATACACGTCTTTAGAATTACAAATATGTCATCATATAATCTGTAAAAAAAAGCTATATAATCTATGCCATATTTGCCATATTATGCCTATTTCCATATGCTTTAGTTTATGCAGTATCTCGTAGCAAAATAATGTGAAAGCACACATATCCACACAGATATACAGACATCCATCTCTAGCTTAAGAATTACTACTTAGCTTGGCCCACTGGTTCAAGCCTGTAATCCCAGCACTTAGGGAGGCTGAAGCAGGAGGATTGCTTGAACTCAGGAGTTTGAGACCAGCCTGAGCAACATGGTAAGACCCTATCTCTACTAAAAATACAAAGGAAAAAAAAATAGCCAGGCATGGAGGTGGCTGCTTGTGGTCCTAGCTACTCAGGAGGCTGAGGTGAGAGGATTGCTTGAGCTCAGGAGGTGGAGGTTGCTTTGAGGCAAGATGGTGCCACTGCACTGAAGCCTGGGTAACAGAGTGAGACCCTGACTCAAACAATACACCACCACCACCACCAACAACAACACCAAAAATAATTACTACTTTAATCTCATTCTTTTTTAAATACATTTTTCACATACTAGATACTAGATGTGCTCATAATAAGGTGTGCCTCTGGCAATTCAGAATTACAACATGTTTAGAGAGAGAATGGTTCAGAATGTTACAGAATTATAAGTTGTAACAAAATAGTTCCCTGACTTCAAACTACACTACAAGCATACAGTAACCAAAACAGCATGGTACTGGTACCAAAACAAAGATATAGACCAATGGAACAGAACATAACCCTCAGAAATAGTACCACACATCTACAGCCATGTGATCTTTGACAAACCTGACAAAAGCAAGCAATGGAGAAAGGATTCCCTATTTAATAAATGGTGCTGGAAAAACTGACTAGCTGTATGTAGAAAGCTGAAACTGGATCCCTACCTCAAACCTTATACAAAAATTAATGCAAGATAGATTAAAGACTTAAATGTTAGACCTAAAACCATAAGAACCCTAGAAGAAAACCTAGGCAATACCATTCAGGACATAGGCATGGGCAATGACTTCATGACTAAAACACCAAAAGCAATGGCAACAAAAGCCAAAATTGACAAATGGGATCTAATTAAACTAAAGAGCTTCTACACAGCAAAAGAAACTACCATCAGAGTAAAGAAGCAACCTACAGAATGGGAGAAAATTTTTCTATCTAACCATCTGACAAAGGGCTAATATCCAGAATCTACAAAGAACATAAACAAATTTAAAGAAAAAAAATCAAACAACCACATCAAAAAGTGGGCAAGGGATATGAACAGACACTTCTCAAAAGAAGACATTTATGCAGCCAACAGACACATGAAAAAATGCTCATCATCACTCAACATCAGAGAAATACAAATAAAAACCACAATGAGATACCACCTCACACCAGTTAGAATGGCGATCATTAAAAAGTCAGGAAACAGCAGGTGCTGGAGAGGATGTGGAGAAACAGGAATACTTTTATGCTGTTTGTGGGACTGTAAACTAGTTCAACCATTGTGGAAGACAGTGTGGTGATTCCTCAAGGATCTATAACTAGAAATAGCATTTGACCCAGCCATGCCATTACTGGATATATACCCAAAGAATTATAAATCATGCTGGTATAAAGACACATGCACATGTATGTTTATTGTAGCACTATTCACAATAGCAAAGACTTGGAACCAACCCAAATGTCCATCAATGATAGACTGGATTAAGAAAATGTGACACATATACATGTCCTTTGTAAGGATATGGATGAAGCTGTAAACCACCATTTTCAGCAAACTATCGAAAGTACAGAAAACCAAACACTGCATGTTCTCACTCATAGGTGGGAATTGTACCATGAGAACACTTGGACACAGGAAGGGGAACATCACACACTGGGGCCTGTCATGGGGAGGGGGGAGGGATAAAATTAGGAGATATAACTAATGTAAATGATGAGTTAATGGGTGCAGCACACCAACATGGCACATGTATACATATGTAACAGTTCCCTTGAAATAAATAAATTTTGATTCTTATAAATAATATGTTGAGGTATTATATATTATATAATAGTTTATGACTCATGGCCTATGTCCAACATAAATGAAGTGCCATATTTACATAAATAAATCCATTCACTAATTAAATTAAGGGGGTTATTTATTATTTTGAGATGAAGGCAACACAAAACTTCAGGGTTGCCTCATTTTGAATACAAAATAGGAATATAAACCAGATTTGAGCAAAAATTCAGATTCACACAATTTTAAATTAAGGCTAGGATGGCCAGGCTCAGTGTCTATTGCCTATAATCCCAGCACTTTGGGAGGCTGAGATGGGTGGATCACTTGAGGTCAGGAGTTCGAGACCAGCTTGGGAAACATGGTGAAACCCCATCTCTACAAAAAACACAAAAATTAGCCAGGCATGGTGGCGGGCACCTGTAATCCCATGCAACTGCACTCCAGCCTGGGTGACAGAGCAAGACTCTGTCTCAAAACAAGCAAACAAAAGAATAGGGAACACAATTTTAAATTTAAAAAACCTTAGAATATTTTAATAATAGATCATAATCAAAGGAAATGAGAGAGGAAGACAATAAGAAAATGGTAGAGGAATAAGTAACAGAGACAGAAAGTAAAAATTAAAAGAAAAGCAAGGGAGGAAAATATATGAGTTATCATTACATCTTATTTGTATTGGACAAAATGAATTGATATCAAAAGTACCAGTGGTACTATGTGTGAGGTAGAGGGAGACTATAAAGTGAAGCCTTGTTGAGTTCACAGGGGACAGACTGGTCACAGAGATGGTCAGTAGCACAAGGAGACCTGTAGGATGTCCCTAGCATGTGGACACGAGCCCACTGAGGCACTGGCAGTGGTAAATTAGGTATGTGGGAAGCAGAGCAAAAGGGACAGGGAGGTTCAATTTAAATTTACCGGCCAGAAAAATGGCTTGAATAGAACTATTTTAAAGATTTGTGTCTCACACCTGACCCAGAGGAATAGAGAACAGAGAGAAAAAAAGAAACACACACACACACCCCTGATGAGACATAGGAATACAAAAGAGGTTAAGTTAGAGAGAAGCATGCAGTAGAACAATAGGTCCTCAGGTGCATATGAAGAAACCTGCCCCTGCGATACAGAGGTGATAGGCCTCTGAGGGTTATCACTTGTTATCTTTAAAAAAATTGTAGCTGATTCTATTCACAGCCATTTATTCTTTTTCCTCAAATTATAAAAGTTTTCCTCTGACATAGAACTGAGAAGGCAAAGGAGCCAAGAGATAAGGTATTCTATAGGTGGTTGTAGTGACCTTGACTAGAGCTTTATTATCTCCAAAATAATGTCAAATGAATCAGATATTACAAACCTATGAAATTTTACCTTTCTTGTAGTAGGCATAAAGAAATAAATAAGTGATCGCATGAAATTAGTTCTATGATGAGAGGATCATTACATAAAATATCTATGATTTTAAACCAATAATTTAGTATTTGTAGCTTGATATCTATTACTTATTTTCTGTGATTAAGACGGAGACATAAAATATACAGAGATAGAGCTCAGTTCTGTACATAGTCACACCTGGATTGGATATTTTGCTCCTTACTTCTCTCTTGAGCAAGATGCTTAATTTATTTGAACCTCTGTGTCCTCATCTGTAAAGTGAAGATATTTATAGTACAAATCACAAGAGGTTGTAGAGAAGATTTAATAAGAATATATTGTGCATATTAAGTGCTCACTAAATGTTAGCTATTATTATTAAGAGGGTCAAAAGAGCCTACAAAACTTAAGCTTGTGCTCTATCAGATTCTCTCTCGAATAAAACTGTCATCATATCATTTCTCTCTGAACAGGATGACCTCTACATGTTACAATTCCCACAGAAATTAGCCCATCTGTAGATAGCACATAAAATTAATAAAAGTGCCAAAAATATTTTTATTGAGGCCTAATGTTGGCAAAATACTGAATAAAACAATGAATTTAATATATTGTTACTTGCAAAAATCCGTGAGGCAAACAACCCTCCATGACAGTTTTTGCTTTTTGACTACAGGGCATTCCTGAAAACATTGGACAAATGGCAGAATTCATCATTCCTACATTTCTGCATAACTTTATCTAAAGTTACACAATTATCTTCTCAAATAATTGAAGTGTTAAATAGAACCAAATAATGTATTCTAAAAATCATTAGCAGGTCAATATCACATAGCTATTAAAACTAAAGACCAATTTCTTAAATACATCAATCAAATCTCTTTTTAACAGCTTTTTTGAAGATTATTGACATACAATGACCTGCACTTATTTTAGTATACAATTGGACACATCATAAAACCATTACTACATTCAATATAATTAACATTTCCAACATCTGTAAAGTGTTTCTTTGCAATACCTTTCTCCTACCCCTGCATACCCATCCCTATCTCAGGCAACCATTAATCACTTTCTGTCACTATAGAATAGTTTGTATTTTCTAGAATTTCATATAATGGAATTACACAGTAATATTTTCCTGCTGTGTCCATTCAGTGAAACCCATGTTGTTTTGTGTATTACTATTTTGTTATTTTCTAATGCTGAATAGTATTTTCTTGTATGGCTATACCACAATTTGTTTATACATTCAACCAATGATGGACATTTGGGTTGTTTCCATTTTGGGCTACTAAAATTAAAGGTACTATGACCACTTGTGTATAAGTCTTTGTATGGAAAAGACTTTCATTTCTCAGGTAAACATCCAAGAGTGGAATGGCTGGGTCAGGCGTTAGGTTTTTGTTTAACATTTTGGAAACTGTCAAATTGTTTTCCAAAGTGTTTTGAAAATTGGACGTTCCCAGCAACAGTATATGAGAGTTCTGATTCTTTTATATCTGCATCAACATTTCATATCGTCAGACTTTATTTAGACATTCTGACATGTGTGTAGTAGCACCTCGTGTTTTTTGTGATAGATTTTACTTTTTAAATGAGTTTTAGATTCACATCAAATTTGAGTAGAAAATACAGCCAGTTCCCACATACCCTCTCCCGCAAACACATGCAAAGCCTCCTTCACCATTGACATTCCACACCAGAGTAATACATTTATTACAATCAATGAGCCTCCACTGACACATCATTATCACCCAAAATCATTAGCTTACATTAGGAATTAGATTTACTCCGGTGTTGTACATTATATGGGTTTGACAAATGTATAATGACAAATATCCACCATTGTAGTAGCAGACAGAACAGTTTCACTGCTTTAAAAATCTTTGATGTTCCATCTATTTACCCCCCACCCCTTATCTTCTGGTAAGCACCTATATTTTCACTGTTGCCATAGTTTTGTCTTTTCCAGAATGTCATATAGTTGGAATTGTACGTTACGTAGCCTTTTCAGATTGGTCTCTTTCATTCAGTAATATATGTTTAATTTCTTTCATGCCTTTTCATGGCTTAATAATTCATTTGTTTTTAGCATTGAATAATATTCCATTGTGTAGATGTACCATGGTTTATTTATCCATTCATCAACTGAAAGATATCTTGGTTGCTTTCAAGTTTTGGCAATGAAAAAAGATGCTCAATGTGGTTTTAATTTGCTTTACTCAAATGACTAATTATATCGAATACTAATTAGATATTTGCCTTATGTATGTTTTTTTTTCGAAGTGTTCTTTTTTAATCTTTTTTCTGCCTTTGTTAGCATCTTTAAGTCATAATATACTAACATAAAACTATAAGCTAACATAAAATTAATCTATTTAATCATACATAAAATTAATCTATTTTAACTGTACTGTTTAATAAAAAGGAGTCATGCAGTGATCAAGAGAGATTTCTAGTACATTTCCATTGCTCCCAGAACTTTCCTTAAAATAAATTATAGCCAATCGCTGCTTCCATCCTCAATCCCAGGAAGTGCTGCAGTCCCACTGGTCTGCTTCATGTCTTTATGGTTTTGCCTTGTCCAGAAATTTCACATAAATTGATTCCCAAATTATATGTGTTTTTATATCTGGCTTCTTTCACTTAGCATAATATTTTGAACCTAATGATTTTTTAGTATGTATTGTCTTTTTTATTGCAGAAAGTAGTTCGATAAAAATTACTAATGAAGCATCTGGGGCTGAGTTTTTTGTGGGAAAATTTTATGTATCATTTCCTTTTAAAAAATGTGTGGGTACATAGTAGATGTATATACTTAGGAGATACATGGGTATTTTTTTTTTTAATTTCAACTTTTATTTTAGATACAGGGAGTACATGAGCAGGTTTGTTACATGGGTATATCACACCCGAGTAATGATCATTGTACCCAATTGGTGGCTTTTTAAATCACATCCCTTTTCCTCCCTCTAGTAGTCTGCAGTGTCTATTCTCAGGTTTATGTCCATGTGTGCACAATGTTTAGCTCCCACTTATAAGTGAAAACATGAGATATTTGATTGTCTATTCCTGTGTTAATTCATTTATGATTATGGCCTCTGGCTCCATCCATGTTGCAGCAAAGACATGTTTTCATTCTTTTTTATGGAGGCTTTGTATTCCATGGTGTACATACGCCACAATTTCTGCATCCAGTCCACCATCAATGCACACCTAGGTTGATTTCATGTCTTTGCTATTGTAAACAGCACTGTAATGAACACTCAAGTGCATGTGTCATTTTGGTATTATGGTCTATATTCCTTTGAGCATATACCCAGTAGTGGACTTACCTGGGTTGAATGTTAAACGGTAGCTCTGTTTTAAGTTCTTTGAGAAATCTTCTCCACAATTACTGAAATAGTTTACATTTCCACTAATGGTGTATAAGCATTTCCTTTTCTCTTTGGTGTCATTATTATTGTTTTTTATTCTTTAAATTCTGGGATACATGTGCAGAACTTGCAGGTTTGTTCCATAGGTATACACGTGCCATGGTGGTTTGCTGCACCCATCAACCCATCATCTACATTAGGTATTTCTCCTAATGCTATCCCTCCCCTAACCCCCTCCCCCACTGCAGGCCCCAGTATGTGATGTTCCCTCCCCTGTGTCCATGTGTTCTCATTGTTCAACTCCCACTTAGGAGTGAGAGCATGCAGTGTTTGGTTTTCTGTTCCTGTGTTATTTTGCTGAGAATAATTGTTTTCAGTTTCATTCATGTCCCTCAAAAGGACATGAACTCATCCTTTTTATGGCTGCATAATATTCCATGGTGTATATGTGCCATATTTTCTTTATCCAGTCTATCATTGATGGACATTTGGATGGTTCCAAGTCTTTGCTATTGTGAACAGTGCTGCAATAAATATACATATGCGTGTGTCTTTATAGTAGAATGATTTATAATGCTTTGGGTATATATCCAGTAATGGGATTGCTGGGTCAAATGGTATTTCTGGTTCTAGATCCTTGAGGAATCACCACACTGTCTTCCACAATGGTTGAACTAATTTACACTCCCACCAACAGTGTAAAAACAGTCCTATTTCTCCACATCCTCTCCAGTATCTGTTGTTTCCTGACTTTTTAATGATCACCATTATGGAAGCACTAAATATGAAAAGGAAAAACTGGTACCAGTCTCATTATTACATGCTGTGTTTTGGCCTTTTAAGAATAGAATTCTGGGCCGGGCGCGGTGGCTCAAGCCTGTAATCCCAGCACTTTGGGAGGCCGAGGCGGGTGGATCACAAGGTCAGGAGATCGAGACTATCCTGGCTAACATGGTGAAACCCCATCTCTACTAAAAATACAAAAAACTAGCCGGGCGTGGTAGCAGGCGCCTGTAGTCCCAGCTACTTGGGAGGCTGAGGCGAGAGAATGGCGTGAACCCGGGAGGCGGAGCTTGCAGTGAGCCGAGATCGCGCCACTGCACTCCAGCCTGGGAGACACAGTGAGACTCCGTCTCAAAAAAAAAAAAAAAAAAAAGAATAGAATTCTGATTGGTGTGAGACAGTATCACCTTGTGGCTTTAATTTGCATTTCTACATGAGATATTTTAATACAGGCATACAAAATTGAATAATTACATCAAGGTATATGGGGTATCCACCACCTTAAGCATTTTTTATCCACCACCTTAAGCTTTCTTTGTGTTACAATCTAAGTATACTATTTTAGACTCTTCACCACATTCTCAGCACCTGGTTACCATCATTTTAATCTCTATCACCATTATTTCAATTGTTTTAATTTTTTAGCTCCTCCAAAAGGCCCAAGGTCTGTACAATAAGTAGGTGGCAATTTATTCAAACTTGCATCCTCCCATTCAGGAAAGTGAGTTCTCCCTGGCCCTGGGTGGGTCCAGGGATGCTTTCCAAGAGCCAGAGCCTGGAGTTGGCAATCTTAGGCATCTACCTTGTCCTCTATTCTTTTGCAACTGAGCTGGCACCCAAGTCACAAGGCAAAGTCCTTCCCACTTTTCCCTTCCCTTTCCTCAAACAAAGGAGTCTCTTCCCATGGCCATCACTGCCTCAGGCCCATGGATAGTACTACCAAGCTATCATTGCTGATTATTTACAGCCCAAGGCTCTTGAATCAGCAGGTGGTAAATTCTGCCAGGACTGGCTCCTTCTCTTCAATGTACTGGGCTCCTTTCTGGGTCAGGAAATATTTAGAAATGTTGTCTGGGAGCTACATCCTGGAATGGAAGCCTGAGGACTCCGCCTGGTGCCCTATTCTATTGTGGCTGAGCTGCTCTTTAGGTTGTAAGACAAGGTCTTCTTTACTCTCCTCTCTCTCCTCGTCATGCACAGGGAAGGAGTCTCTCCAAGAGCCAGGAGCTGTGCTGCCTGGGATTGGTAGAGGGGTGATGAAAGCACTCCCTTGGCCACTTCAGCTGGTATCTCACTAGGTCATGTGCACACCAAATCCACTGGCTCCAAGCCTGGCACAGCACCAGGACTTGCATAGGAAATGCGGCCCTTGTGGCCTAGACAGCCTTTCGAGTTTATTTAGAACTGCAGAGCCCTTTAGCCTGTGGTGGCAGGGCTTGAAGGAACTCAGATTTTGACAGCTGTTGGCACCAGCTGAATTCTACCCCATGTTGTTTTCTGCTGTGTCAGGACAGCACTGAATTCCAACACAAAATCCCACAATAACTGCATTTTCCCTTCCCCAAGCACACAGATTTTCTCTTTGTGCCTCATAGCTGCTGCTGGGGGTTGGCGGGTGGGGGAGTGAGGGGGTGGTATAGGAAGTTAAAGACTGCCTTTCCTATGGTCTTCAGTGACACTTTCTTAATATGATGTTAATAGCAAGGGCTGTGACTACTCACCTGACTTTTGATTCTTAGAAAGGTGCTTTTTTTGTGGAGAGTTGTTCAATTTGGTGCTCCTGTGGGGCGGATGATTGTTAGAGGCTTCTATTTGGCAATCTTGCTCTGACTCTTCCTCAGTTTTTCTACTTGTTATTGCCTATCAATATTTTCTATTTTTTGGTCAATTACAGTGATTTCTGCCATTTTCTAATTTTTTGGCATAAAGTTGCTTATAATATTAGTACTTGCTGATAATCTTTTTATTTTTCTGTAGTAACATCCTATACATTTTCATTGCTGATTGTTATTTTATATCTTTTTTTATTGTACAATCTACCTAACTATGAATTGTGCTGATTTCTTCAAAGAGTAAATTACTGGCTTTATTGATATTCTCTATTCATCTGTTTATTTTTTAATTCCTTAAAATGTATTTAGAGTTGTTTTATGTCTTGACACATGTTCTATCCTGAATAACAGTCTACTTGCTTTCAAAGAGAATGTATATTCTGCTGTTATTGGGTGAAGTATTTTGAAATTGTCTTGTCAAAATGGTAATAGTATTATTGAAGATTTCCATATGCTTAATGATTTTCTTTCTAGTTGTTCTTGAAATTATCAAGAGGACTATATTGATATCTTCAGTAATTGCTAAACTGCCATTTCTTTGTTCACTTCTATCAGTTTTTGCTTTATATAGGTTGGGCTGTGTTAGATTTAAATATTTTACACTTATATATTCCTGATGTGTAGACCTTTCAGTCATTTTCAAATGTCCTTCTTTTTTCTCTTACTATATCTTGCCTAAAATATGTATTTTATGATATTAATATAGCCACTCTGGGGTTTTTTAAGGTTAATGTTTGCATGGTATATATTTCTATAGTTTTTTTTTTTTACTTTCTCCATTTTCTGTCATTGAATTTAAAATATGTCTCCCCTTGATAGCAAGCAGTTGTCTTTTATTTTTATCCATCAATCTCTATCTTTTGATGGATTGCAGTTTTAAGTCCATTCACATTTAATGTCATTATTTATCTGGTTGGACTTACATCAACCATTTTGCTGTTTGTTTTCTATATTTCTTTCATGTTTATTCCTTTTTCTTCTTTACTTATTTCATGTTAAATTTTTTTATTTTAATATGTTAATTCCTCCATTAATTTTAATAAATTTATTGGACCAAAGCTAATATTTACTATTTGAAATACTATGTTTTATATAATTTATCTTTTCTTTAAAGTTGGTTCAGGAAACTCTGCTATTAGTTTATCTTGGCTGGAAGTAGACATCTCTTCAGTAGACTTTATTGTATATTTATCATGAAAGTTACGAAAATTTCATGTTGAACATAACTTTCCACAAAAGTTTTTTAAAAAGTCTTTGTAGACTATAGAATCCTCAGGAACATATAGATTTCTTTACCCTCCCTCTTTATACTGTACTAGTTATATGTATGATATCCAAATACACTGTAAACCCTGTAACACAATTGTGTTTTCTAACATGTACCACACATATTTAACACATATATATTTGTGCTTTCTAACGCCCATACTTCCTCCCTTCATCCTTTTTCTTCCTTCCTTCTTTCCTTCTCTCTCCTTCTCTCTTTCTCTTTCTTTCTTTCTCCTTCCTTCCTTCCTTCCTTCCTTCCTTCCTTCCTTCCTTCCTTCCTTCCTTCCTTCCTTCCTTTCTTTCTTTCTTTCTTTCTTTCTTTCTTTCTTTCTTTCTTTCTCTTTCTTTCTTTCTTTTCTTTCTTTCTTTCTTTTCTTTCTTTCTCCTCCCTCCCTCCCTCCCTTCCTTCCTTCCTTCTTTCCTTCCTTCCTCTTCCTTCCTCCTTTCCTTCCTTCCTCTTCATGTTTTCCTCTAACGGTCCAAATTTATTTCCTCTAACAATCCAAATCCCATGTCTGGGATTACAGACATGAGTGACTGGGCGCAGCCCAAAACATCACCTTCTAAGGGCACTGAGACGAACAGACCGATTGGCTTGAGAGTGGGTAAAGGGGTGTAGGCTAGGTTATAGGGAAGTGGTACCCAATTCCTAGCTATGTGCCTAAGTTCCACTGCAAGATTACTAAATCAGGACCAGACCAGAAACTGCTAAAGAACGTGGCCTGCTTGACATGTTCATGAGTCACCAGACCCACAGCATATATGCTTATTATGACTAAGCATAATAAACATATGCTTGATTCCTTGCTTGGTTCTCTAGAGTATATCACCTGTCAGCAAAATGAACAGTGGAATGTTTCAGGCCATTTTAAAATGTGAAATATTGCCTCTTTAATAATATTAATTCAAAACTATATCATGTTTTCTAGTCCCCACCTCTAACCCTATGAAAAAAGATAAAATACTATGCAAAGGAAGTTTAAATTTACTTTTCCTTAAGGTTCAACCCTACAATGACTTTCAGTCAGAAATGTGTTAAACTGGAAAATGGTTTTGTTTCTGTTGTACACAGAGGATCCTAGGAGAGGATTTTTTTTTCTTTTTTTAAGTTATTTTGTTTATTCTATTTCTAAATCTTAGTCTTCCATATTTCTAGAGAGCATCTGACACAAGTCCTTTTACTCTGAAGTCTAGCATCTCAAGCCTGATCTGGAAGCGTGCTCCCTAGCGGATAAATTCATCCTTCAAATACAGTTTAATCATTTATATCTTGTTCTCAGAAGAAGAGAAGGTGACCGCAGCCAGGCATAACATAGCCACTGTGTGCATCTAGGTCCTCTTCACGTTAGTGCTTGGCATTCCATCAGCTTTCTCTAGTTCCGTACTCAAGTCCAGCCTTGAATTATGTTAGATAACAGTGAAATATAGATCTATTTCACTGGTCTATTTCACTTCCATAAGAATGATTTTCTTTCACATTACTTTCACAGTCACTCTGCTGGTGACAAATTCTCTTCACTTGCCATTTTTTTCATTATTTAATTAGAGTTTTAGACTATTTGCATATAATGCAATTATATATATACAGTTCTGAGTCTCATAACAATGTTTTCATTAAAGATGAATCTCATATATAATGATGGTTCCCTAAGTTTCTAATGTAGCTGAAAACTTCCTGTCTAATGATGTCATAACCATTGTAATGTCATAGTGCAACAGTTATGCGTTCTTAGTCACACTGTTGTAAACAACCTATTGTATTGCCAGTCATATAAAAACATAGCACATACAATTTTATGTATACACAATACTTGACAGTGATCATAATGACTGTTTTACTGACTTACGTATTATGATACCGTACTTTTTGTTGTTATTTTAGAGTGTACTCCTTCTACTTATAAAAATAAATTGTAAACTGGAAAACAGCCTTAGGCAGGTTCTGCAAGAAGTACTCCAAAAGAAGGCATTGTTATCATAGGAGGTGACAGCTCCAAGTGTGTTATTACCTGTGAAGACCTTCCAGTGGGACAAGATGTAGAGGTGGAAGACAGGGATACTGATGATCCTGACTCTTTGTAGGCCTAAGATAATGGGTGTCTTTGTGATTTCATTTTAACAAGAAATAGTTTAAAATGTAAAAAGCAAAAAAAAAAAAATTACATTACATTAAAATGGAAGAAACATAGAATAAGAAAATTAAGAAAGAAACTTTTTTTTTTATACAGCTGTACAGTGTGTGTGTGTTTTAAGCTAAGTGTTATTACAAATAAGAGTCGAAAGTTGAAACAAAATAAAGTTTATGAAGTAAGAAATTACTATAGGCTAAGGTTAACTTATTAGTAAAGCAAGAAATTTTTTAAAATAAATTTAGTGTAGCCCCAAGTGTAGAGTGTTTATAAAGTCTACAGTAGTGCAGAGTAATGTCTTAGCCTTTCACATTCACTCTCCACTCACTCCCTGAGTCACCCGGAACAACTAGTTCTACAAGCTCCATTCCTTACAAGTACCCTATACAGGTGTACCATTTTGTTATCTTTTGTACTGTATATTTACTGTGCCTTTTTAATGTTTAGATATGTTTAGATGCACAAATACTTACCATTGTATTACAGTTGCCTGCAGTATTCAGTACAGTAACAGGTTGTGCTGGTTTGTTGCCTAGAAGTAATAGGCTATTCCATATAGTGTAAGTGGATAGCAGGCTACACCAATTAGGTTTGTGTAAGGAAACTCTATGATGTTTGCACAGCAACAAAATTGCCTAACAATGAATTTCTCAGAACATATCCCCATCATTAAGCAACACATGACTATAATTGTATTTAGGTCTTTCACTTTATGATTTGTTTTCTGTCTGTTCCTTATATTTTGTCTTTCTCTTTTCTTTTTCTTGCTATCTTTTGGAAGATATGAGTCTTTTTTGTCTCCTATTTCTGCTTTTTAAGTATATTTAACATTTTTTACTATTCCATTTTCATTTCTTACAGTTTTTTTTTCTTTTTAACCATATGTCTTTTTTCTTTTTTATTTTTTTGTTTCCCTGTACATACATTCTGAAATGATTTTTTTCAGCATTTTAAAAATGTTGATTCACTTTCTTCATGCCTCCATGGTTTCTGATGAAAAATCCACAATTATTTGAACCATTGTTTCTCTATAGATTGAATGCATCCTTTCTTTGTAATTTGTTTTAATATTTTTTTTTCTTGTATTTGCTTTTTAGTACTCCGATTATTATCTGTCACCTGGGCAGAATTTTTTTGAATTTATTCTGCTTTAGTTCTCTGATCTTCTTGAATAAGCTTCTGTCTTTTACAAAAACTGACATGTTTTTACTCACTGTTCCTTCACATACATATATTTCTTCAGCATCATGCACTTTCCCTCACTCCTGGGACCCTAGTTACAGAAATGTTAGACCTTGCTTGTATTGTCCCACAGTTCCCTAGGTTCTGTTAATTATTATTATTTTTTTTTTATTTTTCCCTCTCTGTTCAGTTTATGTAATTTTTTTTTATTTATTTTCAACTTCATTGACTCTTTATTTTGACCTCCATTCGCTGTTTAACTCCAATGAATTTTTCACTATTGTAAATATGTTTTTGGTTCTAATGTTACTATTTTTAAAAAAACTTATATTATCTAATTCTTTTCTGAGTTTTTTTCTCTCTTTTTTTTTTTTTTTTTTTGAGACGGAGTCTCTCTCTGTCACCCAGGCTGGAGTGCAGTGGTCGGATCTCGGCTCACTGCAAGCTCCTGGGACTACAGGTGCCCGCCACCTCGCCCGGCTAGTTTTTTTGTATTTTTTAGTAGAGACGGGGTTTCACCGTGTTAGCCAGGATGGTCTTGATCTCCTGACCTTGTGATCCGCCCGTCTCGGCCTCCCAAAGTGCTGGGATTACAGGATTGAGCCACCGCGCCCGGCCCTCTTTCTTTTTCTTTCAAGAGGATTTACCCTTACTTCTCAGAGTATGGGTATGATAGCAGCATTCACGACCTTTATGACAGTTCCAACATTGTTGCCATCTTCAATCATCTTTTTTTTTCTTATGAGTTGGAATTATCCTTGTTTTTGTGTGCCGCAAATTTTGGATTGTATGTTAGACATTTTATATATTATGTTATGAGACTCTGGGTCTTTGTTTAAATCTAAAAGGAATGTTCTTTTGTCAATGTGTTTTTAAAGGACAAAAATCTGTCAGACTGGATTCAGCCAACAAGCTCTCATGTCTCTTCTTAGTGTGTGGTTTTGATGTCAGTTCCATTTTCATAATGCTATACTATTTAAAAAAAAAAAAAAAGTACTATTCAGATCTACTTAGTGTTCCAACTAAGGGTACAGCTCATTCCTTAGTGTGCCAACTAAGGGTACAGCTACATGGTGATCTACCATGTAGCTCTCTTCTCAAGACCTATCATATGCTGTTTAGGGTCAGATTTACGCATATTGGGCTCTGAGGTGAACCCAGGAGTTTCTTCACGACTTTATGAAATTGCTCTCTTGAGCCCTCCACCAATCTGCAAGCTTCCTGACATTTTCTGGTTCCCTAAAGGCTTTTCTTCCCAATTTCCTAACCAAGAGGCTGGGACTTTAGATTTTCCATTCTATAGCATTCTGGTGTTGGGGTGTGTGTGTGTGTGTGTGTGTGTGTGTGTGTTTTTGTTCTTCCCCATACCTCTGCTGGATACAGAGAGGGATTTTTTTTTTGGAATCTCAGTGCCTAACAGCAGATGCTGATTTCAACTCACAACTACCATAAGATTTCTTGGGGCTAGCTCAGGAGAGAATGGAAGAAAAAAAGGGCGAAAAATCTTTACAGAATTTTCTTCACATGGTTTGACTTTTAGAGCATCCATTCCCACTCCGTAGGATAGAAGGAGAGGGACTCTACTGAGACTTTTTCTGTTCTCATTTAGTGTACACTCTGAGATTTGAGGCTGCCTTTGAGTCTAGGTTGAGAGACACCAGAAGAAAACATTTAATACCAATTTGACAGTATTTCATATTTTACATAGATCTCAATCTGCCTACAACCAAATTTACCTCTCAGGGTCCTCAGATAGCTGCTTCGTGCAGTATATGTAATGGGAGGACAGGATGGAGTGAGCTTCCTCTATATGGAATTGGATGAAACTCCTTTCAGCACCAGAACTGCACTGTTTACTAAGAAAGCCCTCCTCAATCTCATCTCTGGAGTAAGGATACCTAGAATATATCAAGAACTAGTTGAATTAAGTGCTTAAGCTTTCCCCCATGATTATCTCAATTATTACAATAAATAGGATTCTGACTTTTTAAAAAACAAAAAAATGACAGCTGGTGGTGGTAGCAGAAATAAACCATATACTTTCTGGTTAGTAGAGAAATCAGAATACAATTTCTAAAGCTGAAGGGAAAGGAGAACTTAGTTTAAGAATGACCTATAAATAATACAAACATCTGTGCCTTGTAGGGGTTTGGTTGCTCCCACTGCATACGCAAATAAGAATGATTGCATAGAAGGTAAAGTTGTAGAGGGAAACTTGATGGAAAAAAATATGGTCAGAATGATAATAATAAATTCAAAAGTTAGGGAGCTGAGCTGCTGCACTTTCCCTTGATGATAGGTTTTTTCCATGATACTTATATTTTCACAATTATATTTTTTTCAGTGCACATGAAATTCTAAATATGTTCACGATTAAATTATATGATTCGAGAGAGCATTTCCAAATATTTCGCCCCACATTAGCCTAATAAGTTGTGAGAGTCACAAAGTGAAAAAGTTTCTGTAATAATGTTTATGTTTTACCTTTTTAGAGATTCACAAAACACATTACTGTTATAAGTGTTCAGAGAAATCATTAAGTAAATGATTTAACTTTGTTGAACCTAGTGTGTTCTAATTTTATTAGACCAGAAAAGTCTTCTTTTGTTATTTAATACTTAATAAATTCGAATAAACTAGTTTTTTTCTGGAATACATTTGAAGATTTATATTGCTGAAACACAGTTGATAATATATATTCTATATTAGTTCAGGGGATTTCATCTTTAATTTGATAATTTATATTAATATATGAGCAACATAAAAATAATATCCCACCAAGCAGTTTGAACAGATTCTACCATATCCATAGTTTCACTAAAATTTTAGAATATGAAACTTTGGAAATGAATACAAACACAGTCATTGATAAAATTGGCAAGAGTAATAATTAGAAAAAATGATATAAATAGCATAACTATTAATAATATCTGCATATTTGCTCTTTCATTCAGCCAATCCACAAGAATAAATCTCATAGTTCTGTTTGCCTCACCTTGTCCAGACAATTGATCAGTTTTCTTTGAATTTTTAATCTTTTATTTGTAACTATTTCTAGATTCACAAAATAGTTACTGTACTAGTCAGGATTCACCAGAGAAGGAGCCAATAGGATAAACACACACACACAACACATACACACACACTAATTGTTTAAAAGTATTGACTCATGATTGACGGAGCCTGAAAAGTCCCATGGTCTGCTGTCTACAAACTGCAGACCAGAAGACTCATAGTGGCGTAGTTCAAAGGCCCAAGACCTAGTGAGCCGAAAATGTAGATTTCCATCTGAGTCTGATGGTCTAAGAATCAGCAGTACCAAGGGCAGGAGAACATGGATGTCCCATCCCAACAGTCAAGCAGAAAGTGAAATCAATCTTCATCTTTTTGTTTTATTCAGGCCTTCAAGGAATTTGAGGATGACTACCCAAAAGGGGAAAGGCCATCAGCTTTACTCAATTCACCAATTTAAATGTTAATATATTTTGGAAACACCCTCACAGGTACACAACAACAACAACAACAACAACAACAACAACAAAAAAGTTCAATCATAAATATTCCATGGCCCAGCTGAGTTGACACATAAAATTAACTATCATAATTAAAAACATTGTGTAAAAATGACAATACACATACACTTGTCACTTAGCTTTCCTTTCTATGAACATCTAGCATTAATATTGGCACAGTATTATTAACTACAGACTTTATTTTGATTTCTCAAGTTTTTCTACTAATATACATTTTTAGCTTCCTGAATAGTACTCAGGATACCACACTGCATTTAATTATCATGTCTCCTTGGCCTCTCTCAATTTGTGACAGCTCCACAATCTTTGTTTTTCATGACTTTGAGGCTTTTGAAGAGTACTAGTCAGATTGTACAATTTCATGTATCATTTTAGGAATTAAAATCTAATGCTCTCATTGTTTTTTTGCCCGTATTAAGCTAGCTTTGGCCATTTGGAGATCTTTACAGATCGTTCTTTGGTACCAGTATCCTTTTCACATGCTCATGTCTTTTGGGTTTTTCATTTGTTTGTTTGTTTTTGTTGGCTGTTGTTGCTTTTGTCTATGTATTTTTTAAAAAATCACTTCCTTACCTGATGGACCCATAAACATTTGGCCTCATTTTGACCTATCATAAAAAATTTATTTAAACCCAGCTCAAGGTCTTAGTTTTGCAAGCTAATGTCATATCTTTCTGCTAGTAAATAAATAAAGGCAATTTTATTGTTCAGCAACCTTGCAGCCAGCAACTTAAGCCTGTTTAGATGGGCTTATATTACAGCAAAAGTAATATAACTGTTAAAGTAAGTAAGTAATAAAAGTAATAAAGTAAGTGTTATAGTAACACTATCATTTGCAATTATTGTTATGATAATCACAATATTTTGTATCTGGTATTTAGGTTGAAAAGTATCGGATCTGATTAAACTTGGCATATCTGCACTTTGATGGGTACGTCAGTGTTAAATGATTATAAGACCATTTTAGGCATTACTAGGAAATATAGAAGACTTACATCTGCAAAGTGGGGTAAAAAAATGTTTGTCAATGGCAAATTCCCTTTTTGTAAAAAATGTGTACATCATGTCACACTATTACTTCTACATAAATACACAAAATTAGGAGGGCTTTAACAAGAAAAATTTGTTACGTTGTGTAAGGATAATTTCCAGGGACCAGGAACTTATTATAGTAAAAACATCTTGAGTTATAAGATGGAAAAGTGTAGTTGGTCTAATCAGTGCAATAATACGATTCTTGACAAATTGCTTTAGGTTAACCAGTATTATCAGTTACTTTCTGTGTTTCTATACCATCAACAAAATTATATATTACAAAAAAATGTGTTATTCTATATAGCTGAGGAGGTTAATCTCATAGGTACAAAGATTATTCTAACACCAATTTTACCCCTTTTAAAAATGGTAAATAATTTTATTTTAACCATAACTGACTGCTGAATAATATATTCATAAAAGGTAAATTTTTAGAGGCCATATTATTAACTGTTCAGTCAGAAACAGAAATTAGTTCTCATGAAGGAAACTTACCATGAATGGTATAATAAATGCTGCCAGTAGCATTTTAGGAGAATACTCTAGGACTTACTCAGTTTTCCTTGGGTAAAGGGATATATCAATAGTTCAATTTTCTATTCATTTATCATCTATTGAACATAAAACAATGTGCTATCTGTACAAGGATCTTATCCTAGAATAATGGCATTAGAAAAATCATAATATAAGTAAACAAATGAATTAAAATAAATATAGGCAGGTCCATGTGTAAGTATTGATTTTGACCTGATGTTCTCAGATAAAGCTACTTTATATTGTTTAAGGGTATAGAAATTTTGTTAAGAATGTTTTATAGTAGTCAGATATCAATACTGTCCTGTACACACACACATATGAAAACATGCACACACAGATATTTATTATTTATATAAATATTTCTGTTATGAGATTTATTGCAAGGAATTGCTTTTTGTGATTGTGGAAGCTGGTTAAGCAAATCCAAAATCAATAGGACCAGTAGTCAGGAAGGAATATTATGAATAGTACAGAACTCTACCAGCATGGACTAAAGGTATCATCCACAGGTGAACTTTCCTCTTTTCTTAGAAAAGCCACAGCCCTGCTTTCAAGGTATTTCAGCTTATTAAATCAGGCACATCCATATTACCTGGACAATTTTCCTCACTAAAAGTTAAGTAATTAGATATTTTAATTACACCTCTAAAATCCTTTTTCAGCAATACTCAGATAACATGTGATCAAGTAACTGGAGACTGTATGTTAGTCAAGGTGACACATCAAGAGTCATCACAATGCATGAGTTGTTATAATCACCATTCTGTGCACTAGATTGCAAAAGCTTATTGTAACTGAAACTTTGTACCTTTTGATCAACATTTCTCCTTATTCCCTTCCTAAACATCCCTTTTCTTAACCATCATTCTACTCTCTATTTTAGTAAGTTTAACTTTGTCAGATTATACATGTAAGTGAGACTGTACCTGTCTTATTTCTGTTAGCATAATATCATCCAGGCTCATCTATTTTGTCACAAATGATAGAATTTCATTCTTTAAGAATAAATAGTATTCCATTTTGTGTGTGTGTGTGTGTGTGTGTGTGTACATACCACATTTTCTTTTATCATGGATGGATACCTAGATTGCTTCCAAATCTTAGCTATTGTGAATAATACTGCAATGAGCACTGTATTGTATATTATAAAATTGCTAACTAGTACATTTTAAATGTTTTCACTATAAAAATAAGAATGCAAGATGACGTATTTGTTAATTAATGTGATTTAATCATTCCAAATTATAAACATATATCAAAAAATCATTTTGTACCCTATAAGGATATACAATTAAAATATCTTTTTTAAAAAAGTCATCCCAACCACTAACTTGAATATTATTTCAATCTGTCCTTCTCTTACTTTTTCTAACTTTAGTTATAGCTTTAGAAAAAAGAAAAAAATGATCAATACTTTGAAAATATGAAATATTTTCTCTAGAAATCATTGAAATTGTCTTATTTTTAAATTATATGATCTCATATTACCCTCTAAATGTCATTTAACATTGAAACTAGAGTTATGATTAATGGATATACAGAAAGGTGGAATTTCTTCAAAGATATGTTGTTAGCTTTGAGCTTAAGGACTCATGTTTAGCACCAGCAGACAGTGTTAACACATGATTAAATAAATTTGTAAGGTGTGACACAGGGACAATTATTAATAGTGTCAGGGCTAAAAATATTGTTATTGAACTCTAAAATTTTAAATAACTTGAAAATCTATATTCAATATAATTTGGAAGGTATTTCCTTACTAAAGTAAACTTTAGTGTATTATACTTTGTTATACATTAATTTCTTTGGAATACTACAGATTTTGAGGAATCTTAGATAGAACCAGAAGTGCACAATTTAGGAAGGATAAATTAAATATATGTCTATGATTTCCCACTAGGTCTAAATCCAAGCATGATTTATGGATCTTTAATCAGTTTTTTTAAATTAAATTTACATGAGTCCTAAGGTGTGATTGAGAAGTGTTTTTAATAGGTATTTTTCTTAAAATAGGAAATATTTTTACACTAGCTTGAAAACAAAGTTTAGATCAAATCAGTGACAGAAGCACAGGCAAATACTTTGGTAATTTTCTCTTTAGCACTTTGAAAACTACTTTCTAAGACAATTTTTAAAGGGGAGCTCTAGTTTTTTTTTTTTTTTTTTTTTTTTTTTTTTTTTTTTTTTTTTTTTTTCATTTTTCACTAAGGAACTTAGCTGGCATTTTCCTGTTTCTTTGGCCAAAGTAATATCTGTTTCAATTCCCTGACAAAAGGTGAATCTATGTAGGTAAGAAGGAAGAAAGACTCAAGTGGATGTGATGTTTCTATCGTTTCTTCTCAATGTCATCTAACTGAATTATTTGCATCACAAATACCTGAAGTGCCTGTTAAAAACCCTAATTTCTAGGTTCCAACTCAGACTACAAAATCATCATAGTGGGACACTGGATATTCTCCTGTGTCCTTAGTTTTAAGAACTGCTGCCTTTAGGTAAAATTATTCCACAACGTAAGGCTTCAAATGGTTAAACTTTTACAAAATACGAACTACAAAATGCATTTTTGAGTATTCTTCAGGAAAATAATAAGAGACAAAAATCATTTAAAAGTACACATCAACTAGTTTAGGTCATTCGAATTAATCACCCTGGGAAGGCTTCCTACCTCTCCCGTCAATTGAACAACTTATTTAAGGAGCTCTGTCAGATACAATCCGCTTTACTTCACTTTGTCCCCTGCTGATACCGTTTTACAGGGGATTGCCAACATGCTGAGTGCCTGAAGGATCTAAACTCAGATTACAAAAGCAGACCCTGAATGCATGCTCTCTGGAAGGTAGACTCCTACCTGTTACAATACCAAGTGCTTAGGAGTGAGTCCAATAAGAGTGACACCACCTTGCAACTATTTCTTTTTATGAGATGTTCTTAATGCTGAGCCTCAGGAAAAGATTCTCATGGACATATTACAAGTGTTCAAAAGCTTGCTAGAGATCATAGCACAAAGCCATGCTGCGTACACATTCTGCAGCCAAAATTTCAAGTCTGGGTATGACCTAGAGATGAGAGGATAATTCAAATAGTGTCTTGTCCCATCCCGACCCCTATCAAATAATTGTTTCACTTTACTCTTGCTAAGGCTCTTTTGAGCAGCGTTTAGATGCTATTTCTATAACCACGGGGCAAGGTAAATCCCTCTCATGGAGATAACTGTCCCAGATATTTTGCTATTTATGTCTGGAGTTTAAAAATTGAATTAGAAACTTTCATTTGTTTTCTTGCTGTTCAAAGACTGAAGCCAACTAATACGCTGTCAAAATGACTTTACAATGTAGCAGGCTGAGAAGCCTAGTCTGAAAACTATTATAGAATGGTATGTAACTGAATTTTAAAATTCACAGCCACTCACTGCCTGACTGTAAAGGAAACATGGTAAGTTCCGTTGGAAACGTTGTCAGCAGCCAGGCCTTTCCTCACATTTCCTCTACTGAATCTCATCCTTGGAAAATTTACATAGTCTTATCAAAGCCACTCATGCCATATTATCTGAAGTAGCTCAGGCAATACAATTTCTAATTAGGAAAGATGCATTACAAACAAGACAGAGCTAACAAAGTATTGCTTCTTGCCAGTTTATAAAATAAGGGTCCTCCCACCACCAGCTCATATGCAAGGCTTTTTATTTTTCTCTGTACTGAGTAGATTTTGGAGAGTTCACACATGCATTCTACCTTACCTTTTATTCTTAAGCAATCCAATAGTTGATTAAAGTCAATACTGTTAAACATAATATGAATGATTCAGCAGACACAAAAATAATAAAAATAAGTCCTCAAAGATCTTACTTTTAAAACTGTGTGAGGGAAAACTCAGTAATTATGAAGAAAATGTAATGTTATATATTGTGTCTCAAAGGAGGAAAAAGTATCATTGAGGTTCATATGCAGACTATGGCTTTTATATCATCAGAACTGATCCCAGCTTCCTCAAGGTGACCACAAAAATACAAACTCAGAAAATAATAAAAATATAGGTGTTTATATTTAGAGTAAAAAAAGGACTTACAATTTAGCATAATAATACCAAACCACAGTACATTAAGTTTGAGAGTGTCTGTAAGAAGATTTTTTTTTTTTTTTTTTTGAGACGGAGCCTCGCTCTGTCGCCCAGGCTGGAGTGAAGTGGCGTGATCTCGGCTCACTGCAAGCTCCACCTCCCTGGTTCACGCCATTCTCCTGCCTCAGCCTCCTGAGTAGCTGGGACTAGGGCGTCCGCCACCACGCCTGGCTAATTTTTTGTATTTTTAGTTGAGACGGGGTTTCACCATGTTAGCCAAGATGATCTTGATCTCCTGACCTCGTGATCCTCCCTCCTCCGCCTCCCACAGAGATGGGATTACAGGCGTGAGCCACCGCGCCCAACCAGAAGAGATTTTATGTCTGAACTTTGTGAAATAACTTAGCCTTTCAAGTTATGGAGACAACACAGTCTAGAGTTTAAGAAGATGTACAGTGACCAAAGTCATAGTACTATTCCAAGTTATCCTAAGTCAATTACTCTGGGGACCTTGAGTCAATTACTTTATTCTGAAGCTTCAGTTTCTACATCATTAAAAGCGTAAGATGATAGTAAAGACTGAATGAAATGACAGAGAAAAGACTAGTGGTAATCTCTAGGGTTTGTTTCAAATGCTTAACATACAAATATGTGTGTGCATACACAGTCTTTAAAAAGCTTAGTGTCTGCCATCCTAAGTATGTGGAAAGCATAACTACTCTGAATTTGTCCAAGGAAAACCTCTAATCTCAGAGCAAAGAAATATTGGGAAATTTATCATAAAATAATAAAGAACAATAATATATTTGCTCTAGATTGGGTCACAAGTACAAATGTCTATTGTTCACTTGCAAGTAAAATAAAGGAGTGAAGCGAACCACCACAGAGAAAAATGTTTATTCACATTCTTCTTGAAAACTACAGTCTTATGGGTCTGTCTTCTGTCTTTTCTCTTGTGACAGAGACATAATACAGATAATGTTACTCTACCATAATAGAACAAGGAAAACAATAAATGACAACTGATACTCCACTATGATTTTGGGAAGATAAAAGACAATGATGGCAATCATGTTAATTCAGACACATTGTGTCCCTTCCAAAATGAGTCACTGTTACTCAGATCATGACAACTCTTATCCTGTGGAAATACAGATCTGGTATTAGCAGATCTTTCAAGATAAGTTGGAAATCTAAATTTTTCTATAAAACCTACTGGTTTAAATATTGTGTTAAACAAACAAAATATACCAGTTCACATACATTCTGCTGAGTAGATGCATCTGTGGAATTTCCCATAAGACTTCTGTGTTATTGTTCTATCTGTTGCAATAATATATGTGTGTGTTCGAGTCTTGTCTGTGTATGTTCCTACTAAAGGCAAAAGGCAGCAGGACACACCTGAGAAGTTTTTTGCTGCCTAATTCCTGCTACTCACTGTTTCCTCAACGTCCAGATAAAAATCAGAGGAGCAATGTTATCACATTTGGCATGACCTGTGAAAATTTGCGTGCTATTTATAATGTAATCTAATGACTTTAAATCTCAGCTCACATTAAAACCACCCAAGTTTTCTGATATTTTTATTAGTTGAAAATAGTCAGGATATCATTGTTATTTTAAAACCTTCTCCGAAAAATCGTATTACAAAGTTGCCTATAACCTCTAGTTTGTACTTATCCTTTTATACATGAGAATACTAGAGACAAGAGGAAATAATATAGATGTAATAGACTTATCTTTTTTTTTTTTTAAGCGATGGAGTTTCGCTCTTGTTGCCCAGGCTGGAGTGCAATGGTGCAATCTCGGCTCACTGCAACCTCCACCTCCTGGGTTCAACTGATTCTCCTGCCTCAGCCTCCCGAGTAGCTGGGATTACAGGTGCCTGACACCATGCCCAGCTAATTTTTTATATTTTTAGTAGGGACGGGGTTTCACCATTCTGGCCAGGCTGGTCTCAAAATCCTGACGTCAGGCAATCCACCCGCCTTGGCCTCCCAAAGTGCTGGGATTACAGGAGTGAGCCACTGCGCCTGGGCTACTTACCTTTTTATATGTAAGAATATTGAAGACAATAGGAAATAATATACATATAATGGACTTATCTTTTTACACATAAGAACATTGAAGACAAGAGGAATCATGTAGATATAATAGCCATTATATACTAATTTCACACTGTCTCTAATACTGTATGCTAAGTGATAGGGTTGGTATATGCCTGCTGGAGGAGACTTTATTTGTCTAGAGTAAAATTTCCAGTCATTATGGGTTTGCCTCCTACTGTGGGCCTTCTAACTTTGCATAAATTATACAACTAACCAAAAAAAAAAAAAAAAAAAACCAACTGTTGGAGTTATGGACTTTGTCTTCTTACATTATCTCAATAGCAAAGTGTCAACCCATAAATTCCTTTGAAGCCTACAAATCTATGGGCTTGCTGTGTCAGTTGAAACACTAACATGTAGCTGAAATCACTGCCAAATACATCATTCTATTTTGGCTGACAACTGTAGTGGTCCTGCTGAATCAAGTCCCTTTGTATTTAAAGTGCTGCATCTCTTGCGTAATGTACTGGGTGGTTGGAACTCTTAGTTTTCTTCTTAGTTTTCTTTTTAGCAAACTCATAAGAGGAAAAGAAAAAAGCATGATCTGGTTAGAAGAAAATATATAAGACCAAGGTGTAATCCAGACTCTTCAAGAATCACAAACTGGCACAGACACTTAGAGTAGTACCTTATACAATATAATACCTCAAACAGGAAAAAAAAAAAAAGGTTGCAATTATATTATTATTTCTAGCATTAAGTTTTCTCATTCATGAAAAGTGTTTTAGAACAGCATGTGGAAAGAGTAAATTTTTATTATTTAAAAACATTTTATATGAGTTTAGAGCAAACACAACTTTTTCTGTAAAGGCCAGAGAGTAAATATCTAAGGCTTTGCAAGCCAGATGGTTTCTGTTGCAACTATTCAACTCTGCCATTACAGTGGGAAAGCAGCCATAGGTGATATTAATATATAAACAAATGGGCGTGGCTCTGCTCTGGTCCAGTAAAACTTTATATAAGTTTTACTTTTATAAAAGCAGGCTGCAAACTGAATTGGACCCATGGATTATAATTTTCCATACACTGTTGTAGTTAATAAATGATTCCCAATTTCTGAATATTGATTTAATTATCAATAGACATGTATCCCTAACAATAACAGTGATTCTCATATTATTCAAAATAAAAATAAAATAGGCAATATATATAATTAGTAAAGTAAAATGGTCAAATTAAATCTATTTTGGTGAGCTCATTAGCTATTAATAGAGAAAATAACATTCCACAAGAAGTTGCCAAAAATCTGTTTTTTTCCTCGATAACGTACTCAGTTTGGAAAAAGAAGGCTCAACCTATTATCTTTATTCTGTAACTAAAATTAGCCAAAACAATGAAAAATAAAAATAAAACTCACAGACATATTATACTGTAATGGATGCTCATTAAAATCACCTCATTTCTCTTGGTTCCCAGCCTAGTTATTAAGTTGATCAATTTTTAATAAGATTTCATTGAGACTGGGATTCCCACTTCATCAATTTCTCAATTTTATAAGACATTAATCCTTACACACATTTTACCTTTTATACCAGTACTGAATATTATGTGCCACAGCATATACAACTGTCTACACAATCCTCTACTAAACAGATGCAACACCTGCTGGTGAACATTGTTTAGGAGGAACTCGCTAACTCAAATTGTGATCCATGAACCAACAACATTTATGTCACCTGGGATCTTGTTAGAAAGCAGAAAACTGAATCAGAATCATGTGCATATTAAAATTTAAGAACCACTGCTTATGACACACTCATAAAATATGCTCTGAGCTATGCAATAGAAATCTAAGATGACTTTATGACCTTATGTTTATTTTAATTAGGAATTTATCTCATCTGTTCTTACAATTTGGGACATACACCTTGACTAAGACTACAAAATGAATCTAACCAAATGGGGAAAATATTTCTTAGTCAAGAAAATAAAAGTATACAATTGAAAAGTTATACATTTCAACTGACAGCTGTTATATAATATTGAGGGAATCACCGTATTCACGTAGTCTTACTATACAGTGCATTGGCCCAAGTTTTATTGTTGTTGTTGATTTTTATGCCAACAACAAAAATGTGAATGTTCTACAAGTGGAAACTGCCCAAAGAGAGGAATATTGACCGTGGAATGAGAGGACTAGAATAGAGGATGAGGGCTACATTTACATTAGAAAATCTTCTGTATTCCCCTTAACAGTCAATTCAACAAAACTTTCTTTCAAACAGTGAAGGACAGCCAACTCCCCCTTTAAGAGCCCAGGCATCATTTTAGAATATTACCCAGAGTAGACTATTTTGATTCTGAAGCAGATTCTCTCTGAGTTACACATTGATACTAGGAGACTTACATGCTTTTAGTATAGACCAGTGGCCCTCAAAGTAGGTGGATGTACACCTCCCAATAGGTGTGCTGGGTGATCCATAGGAAGCAGGAAAATATTAAGATTATATTTCTAATTATTTCCTTGCCTTATATTTAACTTCTCTTTTTATATTACTGATTAATATAATAGCATGCACTAATACTTAAATTGATATTAAATAAATATATGTGTATTGGAGATTCAGATTCTTTTTCTTTTTTTACTTACAGCATTGTGTTCAAAATACGGAGTACTTCAGAGCAGAAAAACAAGAAAGCCTCAAGACAACTATCTATCAAAATTTACTTGTATATTTATGAATTTGTGTAAATATATATGTATATAAATATATAACGTGTATGAGAACAAAGTTAAAAAGTGTTTCTTATTTAACAAAAGTGATCAATATTTTGGTATTTTATTGTTTCATTTGGAAGTCTAGATTTTTTTTTTTTTTTTTTTTTTTTTTAGACAGAGTCTTGCTCTGTCACCCAGGCTGGAGTGCAGTGACATGATCTCGGCTCACTGCAACCTCTGCCTCCCAGGTTCAAGCGATTCTCCTGCCTCAGTCTCCCAAGTAGCTGGGACTATGGGTGAGCACCACCACACCTGGCTAATTTTTGTATTTTTAGTAGAGACGGAGTTTCACCATATTGGTCAGGCTGGTCTCAAACTCCAGATCTCGTGGCCAGGCTGGTCTTGAACTTTAGACCTCGTGATCCATCCACCTCATCCTCCCAAAGTGCCGGGATTACAGGCAAGAGCAACCACACCTGGCAGAAATCTAGATGTTTAGAAGAGCATTATCTTCTCACATCATATAATGTAAGAGTCACTGACATCATTTGGTATAAAAATCTGGATTTATAATTCTTATAATAAAAAGCCCAAAAGGCCACTCCTTCTATAAACAAGTGCTATTGATTGCAACCAAGATGACACATAGGATCTTAAATGAGAAAAGTATAGTCATTTTCACACATACACGATATAGTTCAACTCACTTTGGCTCCTATTATCCTCACTAGATGCTTATTCTTTTTTATTATATAATGAGTCAATATAGTAGTCTTCAATTTATTTTTTCAATGTTTCTATACTAGCTATCAGTTTCAGATATAAATTGAAAAGTTTTAAAATAAATTTCATTCTCAACTATCCTAACTGCTATGGATGCCAAAATACTTGCTAAACTGAAGTCAGTAACTGCCTTAAATCTGTTCCTTCTGAATATGTAGCTGAATTTTATAAATTTAATGTTTGAATTTAATGGAAATAGATATGATGCTTTTAAACAAAACAAAAAGTGCTATTTTGTGCTCTGAAGAATGTGACAGGAATGAAACATAATAAACTTGATCAATTTCAACTGCATATAAACACAGAACAACAAGGATATACACAAGGATATATATACACAAGGATATACACAAGGATATATACAACAAGGATAAACACAGAACAACATCCTTGTTGTTCTGTGTTTATATGCATTAAAGGTAACTTTTTCCATACTTACAATATTGAAATTTCTATTAAAAAAGGGTTGATCAACACTTTTGTTTGACATATGTACATCAGCCTGAGACACTGCCTACAATTAACTCTATTTTCAAAACAGTAAGACTACATTAATCCCCATAATTGGATTTGTAGAGATGTTGGCAGTTTCAAAGCACCTTAGTAAGTTTTTTAGAAATTTTTAGCAAAACTTTATGAGGTAGTTTGACTAGAATTAAAACAAATACAAATGCCCTTTGATGAATTTCAATCAAAGCTAGAAAATAATTCCACTGAAATCCTAAAGGTCAGGATCATACTGGCTGGTTAGCATAATTTTGGAACTTTTCATTATACTTCAACAAAATCATGATACACTTACTGATCTGAACTATTTTAGCTTTAATTTTCATGTTTCTCTTTATATCCCCTATTGAATTTTAGGCTCGTAGTTTTGTACCTGTTTATCCATTTACATATAATAGTCTCCTACAATTGAGGTTAATACTATATTTAGATACCTATATGTGTACATTTATGAATACAGTCTTATATAACAGGGGTCTCCAATCCCTGGGCCATGAATTGGTACCTGTGAGGAATAAGGCTGCATAGCAGGAGGCGAGTGACAGGCAAGTGAACATTACTACCTAAGCTTCGCCTCCTGTGAGATCAGCAGTGGCCTTAGATTCTCAAAGGAACACAGACCGTATTGTCAACTGCACATGTGAGTCATCTAGGTTGTGTGCTGCACATGAGAATGAGAATCCAACAAATAATGCCTGATGATCTGAGGTAGAACAATTTCATCCCCAAATCACCACCCTGTCCCACCCGCAGTTTCATGGAAAAATTGTTTTTTAAGAAACTGGTCTCTGGTGCCAAAAAGGTTAGGGACTGCTGTTACACAAATGAAGTGCTATAGATTTTAATGGCTTTTGTGAGATAATCCCTAATTAATTAAAGTTAAAATAACAATTTGGGAGCTGAAAAACTTGAGTTTGAATCCACTACACTAATTAATGGCATAACTGGGTACAAATGTCAATTAACTTTCTGCACCTCAGTTCATTATACATAAAAAGGAGACAAAATCAAATTTATGGACTTGCAGTAATACTCTGAATTACAAAATAGATTATTTTTAATCTAAAATCTCCAACAAGATGTGACTTGTTACCAGTAATGTCACAAAATAGAGCAGCATTCAAGAATTAAGCTTTACAAGTCTTCTTATTTATCTCAACATCAACTTAATTTTAATGTGCATGTGTGTGTGTAGGTATGTGTCTCTATACCATTAAAATTTATTTTAAATTTTTGAAGTAGACTTCACCAATACTTTTCATTGTTTCCTCCCTAGGCCACAGATTCTAATTTCATTTGTCAACATACCACTGTTCATTACATAACTTCTATGAAATAACAAAAGTATTATATAGCATGTAAGCATTCAAATTTTTTAAAAAATTCTTCTAAAAAGATTTTCTTATTCATACTTGTATTTTCCATTAATCAGTGCTGAATATAAACATTCTCTGCCTGAAAGTATACTGGTGCAGAAATATTTAGAGAACCATAAAAAGTATGGATTTATAACCGTTAGTGGAAGGATTCCTTCTTCAAAAAGACAGTCATTTCAAATGTGTATTTTGACAACTATAAATTCTGACACTCTTAATTTAGAAAGTAATGATAAAGTAATTCTTTGTAAAAAGAAACACAAGTTCCAAAAGAAAGAGCCTCCTTAAAATACTGTTTCTAAATACATTACAAATTTGTCACACCTTTATTTGCCATACTTCATGGAACATTTTAAATTTTAGTATAAATAAAGGGTAAGATGAGAAAACCAAAGTAATAAGATTGAGATTGCATACATATTTCCTTCCAAATGTAATGAGCATACATGGACTGTTCTAACTAAACTAAACTGAAAGAGGTTTGGGTTGTCCGTTGCCACATTATCTACCACTGATCCATATAGCAACAGTAGCTCTTTTTCCAAATGCCATGAGATATATATGATGCTTCAAAAATGCTAACTGTGAAAGAAGACAAAAAAGCTTGTGTGTGATAAACTCAATGGAATTCCCAAACTGCTGTTTTTCTTGTGCAATTGCTTGTTTAGACATCAGGATAGAGGAATAGACAGTTTTTGGTTTTAAATAGTATAAATATGGCCTAGCAACATGCAATTGTTAATGATTGCTAGGAAATAACCAGGTGGGTTGACAGCAATTTGGAATGGCATAATTCATTTTAAGAAAAATGTGCAATTTAAAAATAATTTTAAATTCAAAAAGTGTAGGTAGAAAGTGTTCCAGATAACACTATAAACCTATATGAACAATTTCACAATTTTTAACTCTTATCAAAATAATCAGTTAAATATATTCATTTAATTAACAATGTTAATATTCACAAAAAAAAAATAGTCTTGCTTGACGGTTTACTTATATATTAGTTCATTCTCACATAGCAATAAAGACATACCTGAGACTGGGTAATTTGCAAATAAAAGGGTTTTACCTGGCTCACAGTTCTGCAAGCTGTAGGTGAAGCATAGCAACTTCTCCTTCTAGGGAGGCCTCAGAAAATTTCCAGTCATGGTGGAATTCAAAGGCGACCAGGTGTCTTAAATGGGCAGAAACAGGAGAAAGGGAAGTGTCACACATTTGTAAACAAACAGATCTCATGAGAATTCACACCCTATTGTGAGGACAGTTCCAAAAGAATGGCGCTGAAACCATTCACGAGAAATCTACCCTCATGATCCAACCACTTTCCACCAGGCCCCATCTCCAACACTGTTGATTATGTTTCAACATGAGATTTGGATGGGAACAACATCCAAACTATATTTGCTGAATTTACCAGTATGTGTAGAAAAACCTGTTAAAATAATAGATGCTAAACATGTTACCACAAGCCTTGTATGCAGAGAGATGAAAAAAACTAATAGTCAAATAAAGCAACGCTGTACCTAGTGTAGATTTACTCATTTATTTATAAATGTATTTATTTGTAAATTTGTTTATTTATTTATGTATTTATTTACTTATACTACATTTTAAGTAGTATTAGAGGCTTAGAACATACTTCCTCTCTCATAGTTTCTCATGTGTGGTGTGCTTCTATATGTGTATGTATGTACACAGTTTTTAATTCTCAGATTCTGCTGAAATGCTGAAAAAACATCATGATTATATTAAATTTGACACTTTCCAGTAACCCCTGCTTTTGGCTTTGCAGACACTGGAAAGACATGAAATGAAATTAACTATGGAAAGTCCCTGGGATTCTTCAGTTGAGTACTCCTTTCCCTAGACATGTGCATGGAAATCTCCTTAGAGATTTACATTGCTAAATTAGAGATTGAAAAAAAATCTAAGAAAATAAGTTATAATAAACAAAAGTTTTAAAATTTATTATAGATAGCTCCTACAGTTTGTGGTCCCAACAGGCCTGACTTACTGCAGTGGATTAGCTTGTAGTTATATGAACAAAATTACTGGACCATGGCATGGTTTGTTTGGTGAGCTCAACCATCTTATCTGATTTGAATTACTCCACAGTCAATCTAATCAATTCAGCTGAGATCAGTGGTTAAATATGGTTGAAAAAAAATCAACCATGAAGCGGTCAATTTACAGACTGCCTAAAAATACAGACATACTGTGGGGAGAATAGATTCTAATGATATCAAAAATGAATAAAACAACTGAAAATAAGGTAAAATAAAATAGAATTATTTTAACACTTGAACCCCCCCCCCCCTCGTGTGTGTGTGTGTGTGTGTGTGTGTATAACTTGGAAGGAGCAATTTCACAAGATAGTATGGACTTTTCTCTAATTCAGCAGCCACTTCTTTTCTTTATGAATTTTTAGTAGAAACAAGAAAAATAAATCACAATTTATATAGAAATTTTCTCTAGAAATATCCTCTATTTACACCACCTATTCACTCTTCATTCAGATGAAAAGCATAATCCTCTGCTAAGTTTGCTGTGGAAAATCCCATTGCATCTTAAAGCAGTAATCTTTCTAGTCAAAAGATAACATTTTTAAAGGTTGAATTGGACCCCTGTGTTTTTCTTAACTAGACACCTGAGAATGAAAAAACGCAACTGTCAAGATATCTCCTGGCTGGCGTTACAGGAAACATAATCCACTTACGCATTAGCGTGATGTTCTGCTAGCAGTAAGCCAGAACATACTAATTAAATGCTTCAATTATTTATTTAAAAGTTTCACTTTTTCACCCCCACCCTCTCTCAGAAAATGATGTCCAGTGCAAAGTGTTTTCGGGAATTTGAAAACAAAGTAAAAGAAAGTGAGCAAATTGCTTAGAAACTGGGTAAGTAAAGAAACATATGACAGGCTACATAATTGTAGCTATAAAACAAACAAAAAAAAAGTAAACATCCTGAAGATGTAAGAAACATTTAAATTATTTTAATGTAAAATATTTCAAGCAGATCCCATGTAGGTAACTGAATTTTTTTTAGAACTAAGGACACACCTACAAACCAAACAACAACTAGGTGACCAAATTTCAAAGAGCTAACTTTGGAAGTAAAAAAAGTTTGACATGTCAGATGGAGACTGCTATTGTCCTTACAGAATCTCCCTCCATTTAAAAAATGTCTTATACGTATGAACACTAGTTAAAAGATGGCATTTCTTTCTATAGAGAACACAACCTAACCGTATAAAGTAGATGTGACTGAAGTCTTAGCTAAACTTTCAAGATAAGACAGTTTTTCATTTTCCTTCCATCAAATCTAGCATCAGTAACTTTAGAATGAAAATCTATTCTGTATGTGTCTATGTATACACTTGTTTGAACAAACATATTAATGTTATACATAGTTTATGTGTGTGTAAATAATCTTTTGTACTTACACAGCAACCTGCTGTCATTAGTCTTCTGGAGCACTATTCAGCAATTTGCTTTGTTTTCTTAAAAATCAATGAAGAATTGGGAAATGCTCCTTAAAGAGAAAAGGCTTGACATTATAGTCTTCATTATTGAGCACCACCTGACATAACTAGATAAAAAAGAACAATGGACTGATCTTGCAGTAAGAACTATATCAACTGAAAAATATTTACTGTTCCTATTAAAAATGAATTAACCCAAACAGACAGCCTTTTAATTGAAATCTTTATCACATTTTCTTCCTATTTAAATGCAAATGTAAAATCCTTTTACAAACTAATAGAAATCAGAAACTAAAAACTGAACTACAACTTTCTAATGATATAGTCACCTGAAATAAGTAGGTCCAACATAACATGAAATACTAAAAGCACTAACGTGACTTTTATAAAAGTCTATATATATTTTCTATTATTTTAAGAATTTCTAAATAATTGCTTACTTCAATCATGGAGCTTTCTTTTTCATGCCAACTGATATTTCAAATATTTTTTTATTCATTTTTAGAATCAGAGAACATAATATTTGTCTTTATATGTTGCTATCTATGTCACTCTAATCTGCATTATTATGCTTCTTTCTACATGAAGTACTAATAAATGCTTATATTATGAACATGTTGTTTATTTAAGCTTAAGCAGATCAATGCGTAAGTTAGGTACTGTGACCAGAAGTTGTGACTTAGCCACAGTTTGAAAAAGAAATAAAATTTGAAAATTCCTTCAGGGTTCTGCCTGCAAATATATATACATATACTTTTGTATACATATGTATATATATAATTTTTATATTCAGGATTCAGTTGCATTGAATGGATAAATTGGAGGTTACCCTGTGCAGTAGCTCTGGAACTTTGCTATATAAAATTTTCATCAAATTTATTTAAACGTTATGAATTTGAATTTCTGATTAGTTATTATAAGTTTTTTAAAAAGTTTAATATTTGGTGGACTTACCCAAGCTGAAATTCAAAGGTATCTGTTTCTTACATAAAGCGCTACAGTTCTGTAGGGGGCAAACTGGAATCACACTTTAGGTTTCTTGACTACGGGCCAGCCTGTAGAATTTGATGTAATGTATAGCTCTCAGATAGTTGATTTAGTGTTTAACTGTACAAATATGCTATATTATAGATTTGCTTCAGCCTCTTGTTCACTAGTTCGCCTCCAGATGTGTGAAGCAAGTGATCTTACCAGTGAGGAAGAGAAGATTCACTGTGCTGGGTAAGGATGAGAATGTTACTAGAAAGTACTATCTTGATTATTTTGCTCCCTCTACTCCTGATACACACTTAACACTACTTAATATAAAATACACACAGCGGCCCTCAGAATACAGTGTTTCAAAATGTTACTCCCTTTAATGCAAACGTTTGCACTGACAGATCTAAATCATTACTGATTCACAAGATCTTGAATTTTAAAATTAAAATAAAATAGGTACTTATACACACTAGTTGCAAAACGCTTATACTACAAATCTTTATATTTCTGGTTGCTCAGCATTTGAAGATCAAAAACAAAAACAAGACTCCCATGACCTGTATATTGTATTTTATTGATATCCCTTAGTTTCTTTTGATATCCAATACGTTTTCTGCTGTCTCTATCCCCCAGCATTGATTTGTTGAAGAAACTAATCATTTGTCTCACAGAGTTTTGCCAAGTCCTCTGAATTTGTAGCATGTTTTTCTTAATAATCTTTGTGGAAGTGTTCGTCAAACTTTTTTTGCAGCCAGAGTATAGGTATGCGTGGCCCATCGGTCACTCTCACCTGGAATTGGGAGCTAATATGAAAGAAGCAAGGTCTCTAGAGAACTCTCTTGGCTTCAGGGACCACATTGTGATATCTGGGATCTCAAGGCAGCAAATTTAGTGGGGACTCCTGGTAGGTATCAGGACCAGCTATGCTGGAGGGGCACCTGCAAATGCTGGCGTCCAGTGGCCCTGGAAGCAGAGTCCTTCCTGCTTAGAATCTGTGATGTGATTTGGACATCAGTTCTAGACAAATAGTTTTCTATATCCCTGTCCATTTTCCTGAGTTTGGTACTCTGGGCTTGTAGCAATTCAGTGACTCCCCATTATTTCCTTCAATAAATGTACATTCTGCCTAAATCAGAGATGATATCTGCTTCTTGCCAATTAGAGCTTTGACAAATATAGAGCCCAATAAAAATGCAAAGCACTGTTAAAAGTTCTTAAGTAAAAACAAAAATAAAGAGGGGAAAAACATGGCTTTAAATTGAACAAATCACAATTTAGTTGAGAATTAGAGAAATAATTATCAGATGGAAATTACTGAAAGTCACTAGGAGACTTTGATATTCATGTGTCTAACAGCGCTTACTCCAACGTTGATTGTTTGTTCCTTAATGTAGGGAAGCTGGGCAAGCCATAGCTAATTACCTGATTACTGATATCAAGAGGCTCATCCGGGGCAGGGTAAAGGCTCCTTTTCTTAGCCTTTTAAAGGAAGATCGTAACTCTGTTCTTCTTGAATGTAAGAAACGGTGCAGTCTGTTCCTGGAAGAAACATCTCAGCTTTGTGATTTCCTCAGAATTTGCTTTACATAAACCACTACTGAGAGTTGCTGAGTCAATCCCATAATTCTGTCTTAATGTAATTAGGGCCGAAAGAATCAGTAAAATCCTGGGTCACATGATTGTGAGCCTAATGGAAAAATATGTTTGTATGTGTTTGCGTGTGCATATTTGTGTGTGTGTCTGTGAGTGTGTGTGTGTCTTTTCTGTTGGTTTGTGTAGACACAGGTAGTATAAAACTATAATAATTCTAAGGGATATTCTTTATCTCCCTTCTGTGTGTTTTTCCTATGTCCTGTTCCACACAGATCCACACAGATATTTTGTTTGTTTGTTTTATCCCCTAATTTTGGAATACTATCTCCTGAATTGGCTTTCAGAGGAAAGATATATAAAATTGAATTTTATCTGGACATTCAGAGCTTTAAAAAATCTGTTTGCTATTGATATTTTCAAACACATACAA
Source organism: Theropithecus gelada (assembly GCF_003255815.1). Taxonomy (NCBI): domain Eukaryota; kingdom Metazoa; phylum Chordata; class Mammalia; order Primates; family Cercopithecidae; genus Theropithecus; species Theropithecus gelada. The sequence goes on along the minus strand of NC_037671.1, from coordinate 93,239,984 downwards.
AGGGAGAAAAGATAATACACTCATCTTCCAATGTTCATCACCCAGCCTTGCACCAATCAACTTCCTGCTATATTGTTTAATCTACTCACACCCCTTCATACTATTTTTTGCAGGGGAGAAGGGAAAGGACTGATTTTTTTTAAAAAAATACTGAAATCATATGATGTCAGTTGTAAATGTTTTGGAATACATGTATCTCTTATAAAAGCTACTTAAAAAAATGAGACCACAGTGGCAATAGTATAACCAAAAAATTAAATAGATTTTTAATATTATTTAATAACTAGGTCATGCTCAGTTTTCCCTGTTTCTAGTTTTTAAGTTGGCCAATTTGAATAAAGATTAAAAAAACAACACAAGGACCCTATGATCTGCATATTATATTTTGTTCATATATTTTAAATTTCTTTTGATATCCAAAATTTTTTTGTTGACTCTATAACCCAGGATTGATTTATTTAAGAAAATAGTCATTTATCTAGCAGAGTTTTGCCAATTCTATCTTACTGACCTTAACATGTTCTATTGCTCCCTGATCTTCTAGCTTCTAGGGTTGCTCTGAGAAGTTCAAAGAACACCTCATATATTCTCTTTCATCCGCTTCCAATGACATTGTAGAATATTTATTTTGCTCCTTTAAAATGGCGTACATTAAGCAAGACATTGTCTCTAAAAAAAATAATTATAAAGTAAAATAAAATGGGATACATTAATTTGGCATTATTTTCCTTTATTTTGACAGTCATTCTGTGGGCTCTTTCCACTTGAAAACTATATATTTTCTTTAATATTTTATTGATGATTTCACTTCTGCTTTCTCAGTTCCTTTTTTTGAATTTCATAAATTTTTATATTGGCACTTCTAGAGTGATTCTTCATATTTCTTATGAATTCTATCTTATTTTTCATATCTTTGCCTTTTTGATGTGTTTCAGAAAGGTGGCATCATTCGATCTTCTTAGTCTTCTAACAAGGTTTTGTTTTGGACTAATGTCTTTTTAATTTTCAGGAACTCTATTCTCTTTTATGATAGCACCTTGTTCTTGTTTCATGAATATAATAACTTCTCTTATCTTTCTGAGGATATAAGTAGTTTTAATTTCATAATTACTTCCTAGTCTTCAGTACCTCCAAGTTGCTGTTTGTTTGTTTGTTTGCCTATTTTGGTGTTTGTCTTTCATGTTAAAAGGTTTCTATGTGTACTTATTTATCTCAGATTTGCTTCTAAAGCTTCAAAAGAAATTATTGTAAGCTCTTTGCTGGTATTAAGTTTACTACCTTTGGACTTCCCTGCAAGGTTTTCTGGTTGGGCCATTTTATCTTAATATGAATGTATTCTAACTTTCTTTTTAGACTTCCCAGATACTCCAGAAAACACTTTTCCTGAATACCTATAGAAAATTTTAGGAAATAGAAGGCTTGTATTTCTGCTTTGGTGTACAAATGTTCAATTATTTGACGAGTATTAACTATAAAATATCCGCTCTTCACATTCCCTAGTGTTCCCATTTGAAGAGACACCCTCTGCTTTATGGAATGCTAAGAATAAGTCAACAGTCTTCTTTAGAGATTAGGAAGAATTATTGTTGCAGAACCTAGATGAAAGCTCTGACACCGAGTTGATGTATAGGATATTTATTGAGGTGATCCTTTGGGTTCAAGCCCTGTGGACAGGAGAAGAAGAAATTATGTGTAGGCAGAGGGAGAAATCCAGCTGTGATACTGGCCCAGTGATAGATTGGCTGACCCCACAGAGACCTCTGGAACTAGAACAGTCCTTCAGAGTTGTTCCCGTTGGACTTAGATAGTTAAACCTTACCGTACTGCATTGATAGCCATTAGATGTAGCCCACGGAGAGCTGAGATTGTTTTCTGTAACTGAGACAATCCCTGAGGGTGCTGACACCTGATCTCTGTCCTAGGTAGTAGTCACAGCACTGAGTAAACAAGTTCATCTTTGAAGAAAACCCCAGCCTGGCATTACAGTGTCTGGTGGCACAGGGGTTCATAGAGCTAAGTGCAGGGGTGGAAAGCATGTCGGTGGGGGAATGGATCCTAACTGCTTCTTCAGCCATCTTTCAAACAATCCTTTCTGCTGTTACCCTAAATTCAAGAAACATCCAATGCTGCCCATCTGTACATTTCCGGATTCTATGGTGTAAATGTTGTTCTCAGCCTTCCCCATTGCCAGTTTAGAATTTAGCTCTATTAGACTGTGTCAGTTACATGCATCTATCACTCTAGAGTCCAAAAAATTAGTTGTTGTTTTATCTTTTCCTGTTTTCTTTATCCTTGTGAGTTTATGAGTCTTTGAATCTTTATTTCTTATTTTAGTGGAAAGCAAAAACATGAATGCGTCTAAACTCCATCTTTATACATACACCCTGGCTTCACCATCAATATGTAAAATTATGTGCTTCCCTCTGCTTCGCTTTTTGTTTATTTTTTTTTCAAAAGTTTACTATGCATTTTAGAAACTTAGAAACTTACACAATTCTCTTTCCCTATGTATAGAGGAATTAAGAGGAAATTATTGTTTAAATGTCATCTCTAAGTTTCGTGGATTTTTTCTAAGCACAAGTATTTATTTAATAATCTTTAACAGCTTCAATAAATGTTTTTCTAAATGTTAGAAAAGAAGCACTTTGGGAGGCCTGGGCGGTTGGATCACTTGAGGTCAGGAGTCAAGACCAGCCTGGCCAACATGATGATACCCCATTTGTAATAAAAATACAAAAAAATTAGCCAAGAATGGTGGCACACGCCTATAATCCCAGCTACTCAGGAGGCTCAGGCGGGAGAATCACTTGAACCCAGGAGGCAGATGTTACAGTGAGCTGAGATCATGCCTTTGCATGTCAGTGTGGGCAACAGAGCAAGACTGTCTCAAAAAAGAAAAAAAGAAGAGAATATGCTTTCACCTTGTCCATCCAGATGCATTCTACTTTAAGATATTTTAAGGCAGCTATGACAGAGGGATATACTTCTTTCCAATTTAGGTCTCTCTAAATTATCATTTTCCTACTACTGGGATCTGAACAAAAATTATTCCGAGTAAGTAGTTAGGATTTATCTCTCAAAACGAATTCTGTGTATTGTGTCCAACTTGGAGTTTTCCAGTCCATTTTAAAGGAGGAAGTAGTATTGACTTCCTGCATTCCCTGTCCCTATGTAAAATCATAATTTATATTTAAAGGTCTTGTTGTAAAATAAACGGCATTTGTATTTTTGCTCAGAATTTAGCCTTCTTACATACTTGAAACTTGAGATAAATGTTTTTAGATTGCTCTTGGTTTTGAAATTTATTTTCAAAACACTCTTTCAAAACCCTCTTAAAGATTTTAATTAATAATCATCTATAATAAGTGTTCATGTAGCAAGTGAATACATGCCCTGTACTAAGTTTTGCCCTTTAAATCACTTTTCTATTGAATTTGCCATTTCCTGCCTAGATCTCAGTTTTGAAATATATATATATATATAATACATATAGAAAGAACAAATATTTAGAAAAGGAATAGAGATTAGTAATTCAGTTACCATAACACTAATGCTGCTGCTGAGTGCAATGAAAGGGAACATTTATCATTTGTCACAAAATAACAATATTAGGATCTGTCTGAGTAATCCACAAACCATAGAAATAACCTAGTGTGGTTGTTGAGTTCACTAGCTCAGGTCAATCTTGTGAATATGCAAACCCTGCAAGTGCCAATGTGAAAGGAGAGTACTGTCCCGGCTATGGGAAAGAGATTTGCTCATTATAATACTAAATACATGGAGTGAATCATACATCACCCCGGGTGATATAAGCTGACATATAGAAGGATATACTTATATATTGTAAGCTAAAGCTGACGATTTTTTTTTTTTCCTTCCTGGAAATCTAGTAAGTGCTGAATAAGCTTTTTATTTGATCTTCCTTTAATGCAAGCATCAGCTGTTCAGTATAGAGGGAGCTGACAGAGGGGAAAAAATCCAACTCCATCTCCCAACACTTGTCTCTAAAAGGTTCCTTTCTAGTAAATGGCAGTCTATTAAGGGTCTTCCTAGACTTAATCAAAGTGCTGTACAGAAAGATCTGCCTCTGTGTGAACAGCTCTCTACTCTCTCAGTGAGAGCCCAGGTCTCTAATTTTGTTGCTGGCCTAGTCCTGCTAAGCCCACACTCTGCACAGTGTGTGGCTTCTCACTCCCCGTGGTTCTCAGTGGCAACAGGAAGCTGGGGGAGAGGCTGCAGTGCCAGCCTGGCAGGCAGGGATGCTGTCAAGATTGCCTTCCTCTCTTCTCTGCAAATAAGGGGCTAAATCCAATTGACACACACTGAAGTAAACAGGCAGTGACATATTTGTAGACAAATTGTCATACTGTAGATTATTCACAAAACAAATTGTTTTTGATTTACACTCGTAGATGGAGGGGGAAAATATCTGCCAGCACTAAACAGCTGCTCCCTTTTCAAGGGAAACAAGCCTTTAATGAAAAAGTTAATTTAAAAATAATGTTCTACTGTTGCTAAAATTCCTTAGGGAAAATGTTTAACACTGCTCAAAACTAAAGGAAAAGATATATTTTCATGTCCATGTAGAAATATTCTAGTTTCTCTAGGGAATGCAATAGATCTGCAGTTATATTCTTAGAATCATTCAAACTTTCTTAGTGTTCAGAGAATATTTGCAAAGTAATCATAAAATAATATAATAATAATTGTCCATGTTTTTTATTTCTGGTGACCTTCCTCTCATTCATCAAACACTTAATGTTTGCCTTAACATAAGCTATAAGATTAAAAGAATTTATGTCATCTTCATGGTGAGTCTACCTTGTTAATTAATGTACAGGCGTGTATCGCTTGTGGCTCTTTTAGAATCACCTGGAAGGCATTAAGGAAGCCACCTAGAGGGAGAATTGACATGGATTCCGTCACCATCTTAAGAGCAGGTTGGTTTTCACCAAGACCATGACTCATTATGCTTGCTGTAGGGGGTGACATCACCTTTTATGGCTGTCTCTTCTCTTTAAGAAAACAATCTTTACTGACATTTGTCTTAGTCACTCCTCTAATTCTACATGTCTTAACACTGCTATAACAAAATATCATAGACTGAGAGGCTTAAACCCCAGACATTTCTGGAGCATGGGAAGTCTAAGATCAGGGTTTCTGTGGCTGGTTTCTGGTAAAGGCTGCCTTTCTGGCTTTCAGAAGGCTGTTTTCTTGCTGTATCCTCACATGGCAGAGAAACAGAGAGCTCTGGTGTCTCTTCCTCTTCTAAAGCCACTAGTCCAATCATGGAAGCTCTACTCTCGCAACCTCGCCTAAACCTAATTACCTCCCAAAGGCCCCCCTGGTAACCCCATCACATTGTGAGTCAGGGCCACAATATATGAATTTGGAGTGGTGGCAGGTGGTGGGACAAGCATTTAGTTCATAATAACATCATTGATTACAAGCAAAGTTCAGTTCCCTGATGCCTAATTCCAGACCTAGGTTCCTAATTCCACTGCTCTTATACAGTTTCCTAATTCTATAATTTCTTCCTTAATTTTTTTCAAGGAAAATCTCATTTCCTTTATTTTATTTCTTTTGATTTGGCTGTAAGAGGTCAACTGACTAATCTGACCAATAAATTTGAATCTGTTATATATTCAGAGATGAGAGTTACAGGATAACTTGCAAGTAATGTGTGTGCAGGCTGATCATTTTAACCTATACAATTTTTTAAAAAAGAAAAAGCAAACACATTTTTGGGTAGTCTAAGCTATTAGTGCTACTCTAGTCGTTCTCTACAGGCTTCAATCTAGCTTAATCTTGTCTACCACCTTGTAGAACAAATTTTGCTCCGGGGTGCATCTCTTTCTTTCCTTCCCATATTAAGTTGTGAAAAATATGTCTAATTTTAGCCATTAACATTCTTTGGGTCTGATCAGATAAACCAAATATGGCAAATCTAGTTAATATTTTGTAACTTATGTCCCATCTTTTAGCACTACTATTTAAAACTCATCTTTTCTCCATCTCTCTTAATCTTATTTCCTCTTTAATGGCATTATGACTGAATACTTTAATTTATCTACAGTCATTGGTTTCTATAATTTATACTCTATAGTATTGTTGTTTAATTTTTTAATACTTTAACATATTGAGAGTATATATCTCATATAATGTTTTCCCACTAAATAAAATAATTTATGTGCTATTTAAAAGCATTTCAAACATTACTTTTCTTTGACATTTCTGTGTATTATCTTCAATATTTGATCCCCAATACAGCATCTAATGATTTCTTCTTAGGGCAAATAATTAAGACCGTAGTGTTTGTCAAAATATGTCAAAACCAGGAAGAACCTTGTAACATTTTTGGAGTTGTTATTCTCTGCTATAGACAGTGATTGCATTATTTCAGAGAAGAAGGAAAACATTGTCTCATTGTACTTCTGGTTTCTCTTATTTACACTCCTGTTTACCCATATGATAATATTTTCCCTCAAAATATTTTAATATTTTTAAGCCATTTTTCCCTTCCACTGGAAAATTCTCTCCAGAAAGGAGATAATTTACTACATGTAAAATGACTGTTATTGACTTACTGATAAAAAACAGCCCAGTAATAAGAATCTCTTGTTTCCTTCCATCTGTACCATCTCCAGAGCACTGTCTCAACCTGCCCTAGAAATACTACCACCAGAGAATTGATCTCCTCCACTGGGTGATCCTAACTGCCATTTCTGAAATAACTAAAAAGAAGAGAGGGAACATAGAAAGGAATTCCACACTTTCTCGCAAATAGAGCATCTTTATCTTTGACACTACAAATGTGATGAAATAGCAGTACAATGACTGACACTAACATTAATTAACAGAAATGAATAAAACAGAATATTTTGAGATGTACATAGTCTTATGAGAGAATCAGACACGGAAACAAAATATTAATGAGATGAACATAATAATAAAGGCCTATACAAAGTTTTACAGTTGCAAAGAGGTAGAATGAAATAATATCTTGGTGGCGAGAGTGTAGGAAAGCTTCACCGAGGAGATGATATATAACTTGAGTAGTGTTGGATGTGGAGACCTACATGTGTTGCTTGAGTAAAGACATCAATATGAGAAAGAGCATGGAATATTCAAGAGGCAGGCATTGGTAGGATTTGACTTAAGAAGAGCATTGCTCTATCTCAGGGAGTGGGAAGAAATAAAGCTATGTTGTTTCCTGCACAGGCCATACGTAAAAATCTGGAAATTAAACTCTGCAAAGTTTGAATTTTATCATAATGTAAGTGATTGAGATGTGACTTATGATTATCCAGCTGAGAATCAGAAAGAATATAGGGAGGCAGTTTAGGTTAATGTTTAAACACTTGGTCATTGAAGTCATACAGAGCTGTATTTGAGGCCTGACTCTGACTCTATCACTCATGAATTGTTTAGGGTAATTCATTTAAATTCTTTAGGCTTTAACTTCTTATTTGCAAAATAAGAATAATAATATTTTTATTTTCTATCCTATGGAGACTTCTGAGGAGTCAATGAGATAATATGTTAGAATTTAACAATAGAATTGAACAATGAACATGGTAAATGTTCAAAAATAACTGTTATTCTTTATCTCCATAGAAAAATCATAAAACAAGGTAGTTGCATCACATAGTTCCATTGTTTTGTAACTCAAGTATTAAAAATGTTTTACTTACATTGATTTCGTCTGTTGGAATAGGAAGAATAGCAGGTTAGCCAGTGGTAAGGTCAGAATAGAAAGTCCACATAACTTCCTAATCTCTACATGAGTCAGCCTTCATGGAACAGGTGTGGATAAACAGACTCAGTAGCAAAAAATCAAGAAGTATCATGAAATGTTAATATCTCGAGCTCAGCTTGACTGTTTCTGCCTCTCTAATGCTCACGCTATTGCTCTAAATGTGTGACCTCTAGCTAGATTGGTTCTAAACTAAACTCATTATCTAATCCCTACAACATTTCCACTTCAACACCCAAACAACTCTGCTCAAATTAGAGAATTAAAATTGCCAATAAGTATTGATCATAAATCCTGTGGATTTTGCTTTCAAACACATATTTCTCTCTTCACTTCTACCCCAGGTGTTGAGCCACCATTGCGCTTGTTGAGTATTTCAACATACTAGTAACTGTCTGTATTTCCTCCAATCTATCATTTTACAATTGGTTGAGTTGTGATTTTAGTGTTTTTGTTTTGTTTTGTTTTATTTCAGGTTCGGTGGTACATGTGAAGGTTTGTTACATAGGCAAACTCACGTCTTGGGAGTTTGTTGTACAGATTATTTCATCATTTAGGTATTAAGCCCAATAACCAAAAGCTATCTTTCCTCCTCCTCTCCCTCCTTCCAAACTCCACCCTCAAGTAGACCCCAGTGTCTGTTGTTTCCTTCTTTGTGTTCGTAAGTTCTCATCAAATGAGAATATTCAGAGTGTTTGGTCTTCTGTTCCAGAATTAGTTTGCTGAGGATGATGGCCTCTGGTTCCATCCATGTTCCTGCAAAAAAACATGATCTTACTTTTTTATGGCTGCATAGTATTTTGTGGTGTATATGTAGCATATTTTCTTTATCCAGTCTGTCATTGATGGGTATTTAGTTTGTTTCTATGTCTTTGCTATTGTGAATCGTGCTGCAGTCGACATTTGTGTACATGGGTCTTTATGGTAGAATGATTTATATTCCTCTGGGTATCTACCCAGTAAAGGGATTGCTCGGTCGAATGGTAGTTCTGTTTTTAGCTCTTTGAGGAATCTCCATACTGTTTTCCAAAATGGTTGAATTTACACTCCCACCAACAGTGTATAAATGTTCCCTTTTCTCTGCAACCTCGCCAGCATCTGTTATTTTTTGACTTTTTGATAATAGCCATTCTGACTGCATAACATGTTCTTTTCACTCCATAATCTAACACCTGTCTAATTCTTTAGACCCATCATTACCTCCTCTAATCTTGGCTCATTTCAGAGCTGAGGGTATAATATATTCTCTGTTTTAGGAAAATGTGTATTGACTTTGGAGGTGATATGGTTTGGCTGTATCCCCACCCAAATCTCATCTGGAACTGTAGTTCCCATATTCCCCACATATCCTGGGAGAGACCCAGTGGGAAGTAATTGAATCATGGGGTTGGTTACCTCCATGTTGTTCTCGGAATAGTGAGTGAATTCTCATGAGATCTGCTGGTTTTATAAGGGTCTTTTCCCCCACTTTACTCTGCATTTCTCTTTCCTGCTACCATGTGAAGAAGAACAAGTTTTCTTCCCCTTCTGCCAGAATTGTAAGTTTCCTAAGATCTCCCCAGCCATGCTGACCTATGAGTCAATTAAACCTCTTTCCTTTTAAAATTATCCAGTTTTGGGCATGTCTTTATTAGCAGTGTGAGAATGCACAAATGCAGTAAATTGGTACCTGGTAATGAGGCACTGCTGTAAAGATACCCAAAAATGTGGAAGTAACTTTGGAACTGAATAAAAGGCAGAGATTGGAACCATTTGGAAGGCTCAGAAGAAGATAGGAAAATGTGAAAAGTTTGGAACTTCCTGTAGACTTGGAGGGCTCAGGAGACAGGGAGATGTGGTAAAGTCTGAAACTTCCTAGAGACTTGTTGAATGGCTTTGACCAATATACTGACAATGATATGGACAATAAAGTTCAAACTGCGATAGTCTCAGATGGAGATGAGAAACTTGTTGGGAAATGGAACAAAGGTGACTCTTGTTATGCTTTGGCTGGCAGAATTTTGCCCCTGCCTAGAGAGCAGTGGAAATTTTAGTTTGAGAGACATGATTTAGGGTATCTGGCAGAAGAAATTTCTAAGCGGTGAAGTGTTCAAGAGGTGACAGAACATAAAAGTTTGGAAAATTTGCAGCCTGAAGATGCAGTAGAAAAGAAAAAAACCATTTTCTGGGGAGAATTTAAGCTAGCAGCAGAAATTTGCATAAGTAACAAGGAACCAAATGTTAATTGCCAAGACAATGGGAAAAGCATCTCCAGGGCGTGTCAGAAACATTCATGGCAGCCCCTCTCATCACAGGCCTGGAGACCTGAGAGGAAAAAATGGCTTCATGGGACAGGACCAGGGTACCCTTGCTGTATGTAGCCTATGTACTTGTTGCCCTGTGTACCAGCTGCTCTGGTCTTGACTAAAAGGAGCCAAAATACAGCTACGGCCATGGCTTCAGTGGATCTCCACCTAGATTTTAGATGATGTACAAAAACACGTGTATATCCAAGAAGAAGTTTGTTGCAGGGGCAGAGCCCTGATGGAGAACCTCTACTAGGGCAGTGGAAAAGGGAAATGTGGGATTGGATACCCCAAACAGGGTCCCCACTAAGACACTGCCTAGTGGAGCTGTGAGAAGAGGGCCACTGTCCTCCAGACCCCAGAATAGTAGATCTACCGACAACTTGCATTGTGCACCTGGAAAAGCCACGGACACTCAATGCCAGCTCATGAAAGCAGATACAAATGGGGCTGAACCCTGCAAAGTCACAGGGGCCGAGCTGCCAAGGCCATGGGAGCCAACTTCTTGTATCAGCATGACCTGGATGTGGGTCATGGAGTCAAAGGAGATCATTTTGGAACTTTAAGGTTTAATGATGGCACTATTGGATTTTGGACTTGCATGGGGGCTGTAGATCTTTTGTTTTGGCCAATTTCTCCCATTTGGAATGGGTTTATTTACCCAGTTGCTGTACTCCCATTGTATCTAGGAAGTAACTAAATTGCTTTTGATTTTACAAGCTCATAAGTGAAACGTACTAGCTTTGTCTCAAATGAGACTTTGGACTTGGACTTTTGGGTTAATGCTGGAATGAGTTAAGAGTTTGGGGGACTGTTGGAAGGGCATGATTGTGTCTTGAATTGTGAGGACATAAGATTTGGGAGGGGCCCAGGGTAGAATGATATGGTTTGACTGTGTCCCCACCCAAATCTCATCTTGAACTGTAGTGCCCATTATTTCCACATGTTTGGGAGGGATCCAGTGGGAAGTAGTTGAATCATGGGGGGCAGTTACCTCCATGCTGTTCTCATGATGGTGAGTGAGTTCTCAGGAGACCTGATGGTTTTATAAGGGACTTTTTCCCTTTTGCTTGGCACTTCTCCTTGATGCCACCATGTGAAGAAGGACATATTTGCTTCCCTTTCAGGTATGATTGTGAGTTTTATGAGAGATGAAATGACACAGCACTAAAAAAGGCCTTTAGAGGTTTCTTGGAAATATAATATGACTTTATAAACTTATTTACATAGGAAAAAATGATGCCCTGAATTTCAAACAAAAATGTGTAAGTGAATGTTTAAAAAAAAGTCTTAAAGTTGTCTATTTTATCTCACTTAGCATGACAAAATTATGTACTTTATGATTTTGTATTCTAGAAATAAGTTTCTGCACACTTGAAATATTCAGATGATAATTTAAATTGCTAAAGAGCACTGAAAATTTAAATTATTCATTCATGATAGTCAATGTTTCATACCACTCAGAGCATCTATGAGGTCAAACTGGCCATGGAAGCCTTCAGTTTTCTGTTCCTTTATGACACAATTCCAGATCAACTTTTGCCCTCTCACCTTCTCTCTCAGTTAGAGGCTATCACACCATAACAGAATATTGCTTATTTCTTTCTAATTATGACCATCAAAATAAAATATTATAATATAAAGTTATGTGCAAGGGGCCAGCTGAGTGTTGAACCTATGCATGTTTGCCTACAAACCTGTCAGAGAGCTCTCAAAGGGAGTATGACCTTCCCCCAAAGGGCACGAAGAATGAAGGGAATACCTATTTATGCTTTGGCTATTGCCACCCACATTTACATCGGACTGGAGAAGCAAAACAGAAGACGGAAAATGAGAGAATGAGAGTGGCCACATATAGAGTGGCTATCTCCTTTTTCTTACCGCTCAGAGCAGTACGAAGGTAACATGAATCCAAAAGAGAGAATTGTAGTAGTGGTCAGTTCTTTAAGTCAGAGCTAAGAGTACATATCAAGTTTACTGGAGGAAGGAGAAGTAGGGAAACCAAAAAGTAAGAAGATTAACCACTATTTTATTAACAAGACTTGGCACTTATCTCAGACTTTACTTCATTTAATCTTCCCAGCAAAGGGCAGGCATCTATACCCAAATTAACAGTCTTTTTCCTCAGATTCAATAAAATATATTGGATAATGCAAATAACGAGTCTGCTTTTATTGTTTTCCAAAATGAAAACTTATTTAACCGTATTTTGTAACATTATTGTTTTATATTATAGGAATCTTTTCATTCTATAAGTGAAGCCCTTAATGATTAAAAGTGCCAAACCTAGACTTAACCAAACTTTGCACTGAGTACCTGAAGAGAAGTGAGCAAATGGAGTAGTTTATGAGTTAATAACAGAAACCTCATTTTAGAATTAATGAAAGAATAAAAATTACTCACTGTTCCAAATAAAGTAGAATTGTCCTAAGATAAGCAATAAAACACTGATATAGCCACAAAATAAAATGTAAATGAACAAAATAAGCTTTTTAATGCACATTGCTTCCTCTCTGTTGTGTAATTTTTTTCATTGTTCCTATATCTTGATCACTAGACTAATTTTTTAAAAAACAATTAGTATGCATTGTTGGCATTTAAATTCTAAGCATGGCATCTTGGCACTTTAAGGAGACACATCATGAAAGTCATATCAGTTAGCTAAAGTAATTAATGTTTATCAATTTTTCTTGATATCCTTCATTTCTCACTCCATCTCCTTGATGGTTGGTTATAGCATTAAAATGTTGATATTTCTCCATGGTTCATATCCAAAGGCATTTATGAACTTAATTTGCCTTTTGCATTCTCATTTACAAGAATTTATGGTAGGATGAAGACGTACACATGGTAACTTCTACCAGCCTGGAACACCAGCTGGTGCCACTTGGTTGTTAAATAATCACCCAGCTTTGTTTTTGTCATCTGGAGGAAGGAGGATTAATAATACATTAAAAATAAGAATTTTACAAATAATGATACTGAGCATAATGTCCTTGATAATATCTACTGAGGAGTGAAGTTCATCATCATTAAACATTTCTCATCTTCTCTATAGACTGATTAAACTGATTAACAAACAAGAACAAATCTGCACATAGTTTAGCAGGTGGACTGAAAAAACATACTAGTAGGTGGGGATGCGGTCATGAAATGCTAAATCAAGAGTAGCTATGGACTGTACTGTAACACACCCACTTGAATGATATGTCATGGGTATTTTTATAACCTTGGCTGTATTATTAATTAGAAGTACACAAGCTTAGTTTCTTTTCATGCTGAATATTGTATTTTATTCCTTTCAAGCAGTTTTCTAGAGTTTATATTAATTCAAATAATAATTCCAAAATTGTTTGAATAACATTTGATGAAACTTTCCAAAATTATCCACACAAACTTATAAGAATGTCATCAATATTCAGTTTCACAAATAAGGCAGGCAAGGCATAAGGAGTATTTCAGCTAAAATTACAAAGCCAACAAATGGGAGAATTTGGACTAGAATTCAGTCTCTTGAAATAAGCCCATCGCTCTACTTACACTGACCCATAGGCAATAGAATTAGAGACACAGACCATTGGCATTAATTCCAAATGATCTGTGATTTTTGTTGTCTCTCCTGAATGCTATAGCCCTTATTTACCCTTCTTACATCTCTATCATATTAATGGTTTAGTTAGTTAGTTAACATATGTGTTTATCAGTTCAAAATTAAAAGGCTGTTTTCATTTTTTTTTTCCCTAGTTTCTATAGTAATCATTGAATATAGCCACCTAACGAGTAGAGTTGCATTCTACACTCACGACAAGACAGTGGAACCAAGATAACAGCCTCACTACAACAATTTATTAAAATGAGCAATGTAATTTCCATTTAAAATATTACCTGTAAAAGTATGTCCGTCCCAATTCTTAGATTTCACCCTATGGAAAAACAAATAAATAAAGCAATAAAAAGGGAATTCTATTACAAAAATTGTCATCTTCAATGAAGGGAGGAATAATCACAAATAATGATTATAAAGTGAAATGATACTAATCAAACCAAATGTTCACATATCAAAGTAGGAATGGGATCCTAGAAGTTACTGGCCAAAGCAGAAAAAGAAAGAAAGGAAGACAAGGAGAGAGAAAGAGAGTTTGAAGGAAAGGGGGGCGGGGGATGGAGAGAGAGAGGGGGAGAGAGAGAAAAAATAAATAAATAAATAAATAAATAAATAAATAAATAAATAATTTGGAAGCAAATAATAAGACTAATGAAAACATTTAATGACATATCAATACTTCTAAATGGGACTTATTTTTTAAAATGAATATTCTATTATTTGATAAAAAAGAAGACCCAAACCAATATACTCTATCATGTGCGTGTGTGTCTGTGTTTGTGTGTGTGTGTGTATGTGTGTGTCTGTGTATATGTATATTACTAGTTGGAAGTTAAAACAAAAGATAAAACCAAACTACTTGGAAAGTGCAAATCAAAAGAAAGCAATAATGCTATTTTTAATGAGAAATGAGGTCAAATTTATTAAGAGCATAAAATGAAACAGATAATTGTATAATAATAAGCAGTAAAAATCTACAATAAAAATCATTATAAAATTTTATGTCTGAGACTAGAATTCATATAGTAAAGTTTTCAAAAATAAAAAGGAATAAACAAAACTTAAATACAAAGGATTAAACAAAACAGTTGTAGTAAACTGAAATTCTGTCTATTCCTAATTATGCAGACACAAATGAGTGAATATATTGGAGACATTAATAACATTTAGAATACTGTACACTAATAAAGATACAATTCTTTTTATCTCTCTCTCTCCCTCTTTTCACACCTTTCAACACACACATACATTCAAAGGTATTTTATGCCCTGAACATCAATAATGCACTTTCATTCCCTATGCCCACTATAATGGTTAATTTTACATGTCAACTTGATTGGGCTAAAGGATTCCCAGACATTTGGTCAAACATTATTCTCAATGTAGCTGTGAGTTTAATTTAGGATTAGATTAACATTTGAATCAGTATGCAGTGTAAAGCAGATTGCTCTCCCTAATGCATGGATTTCATCAAATTAATTGCAATCCAAATAGAACAAGAAGGCTGAAGTAAGAGGAAATATCTCCTGCCTGATTGCTTGAGCTGGACCTCAGTGTTTTCCTGCCCTAGGACTGGAATTTACACAAACTCCTCTGGTTCCCAGGCCTTCAGATTCTAACTGAAACTACCCTATCAGCACCGTTGGGTCTCTGCATGCTAACTGCAGATCTTGGGACTTCTCATCTTCCAGAATTCCAAGAGCCACTTCCATATAAGTCTCTTTCCTTATATCTGTATCTATACCTATACCTTATTTGTTTTGTTTCTTTGTAGAATACTGATTAATGATGTAAACCATGAAACATGAAAAGAGACCTTGACTATTCTTCATACTTTAAGAAAGTCTGTAAGACTAGAAATAGTATAATATATACCACATTTTCTGGCCATAATGCAGTGAGATTACAAGTTAATAAAAATATTAATAAACATTTCAGTAACCTTGAATTGACCACAAAAAAACCCAAAGATGTAGATTTCTCTTTTTAAAAATTCCTATTGGCAGAGTGAAAATCAATAGCTAAATCTGCATATCAGCTGGAAAAATATAATGAAAACATAGTGTTTTCATAATTGAAGAAGTTATCAAAGAAAATTTATGCTCCTAACACTTTCATTTATATATATTTAAAAAAAGGACTTAGACATTCCACTAAAAATGATGGAGATGGCCAAAATAAATGTAAGGAGAGATAAAAAAATGAATAAAAATGAAAACAAATAAATTAATTAACCAAAAATATGTAATACATACAAATAATAGAATATTAAATCTATAACAAAATTAATAAAGAAAAAGATGAGTAATTATAAAAGCATACAATTAAAAATAAAAATGACTAAGTAATCAGAATAAAAGTATATTGAAATTTGTTAAATAATGTTCAAATAAATTTGAAAATTTCAAGTAGGGATCATTCTAGAAATGTAAGTATGATACAATATTATAAATAAATTATCTTTATGTCTAGATTGGTTTATCCACCTGTAAAAAATTATGGTAACATTTCTGTAGAGCTGGAAATCTTGTATTAATAAATAACAGAAAAATAAAAATGACAAAGTCAACAGAATAAAGGGACATTGGAATTTGTTAGATAATGCTTAAATAAATTTGAAAATCTTGGTTGAAACAAACAATATTCTGAGAAAATATATGTCTATAATTTACTATAGAAGAGCCAGAAAACAATTTGGCCAATGATCATGGAAAGAATAGAACATTATGTAAGGGTTCTTTCCTTCCTATTAGCATAAATGGCAAGCAGTTTGGTGAATAAATTTTACTAAAATGTCAAAACACATAACCACGTAATGAGGGTTAAAAATTCTAAAGCCTGAAGAGGGAGGAAACATCTTACATTCGTTATTCTGAGTCTCCATAATTTAAAGCCAAAAAATTTTAAGAATAGGGGTAAAACAAGACCAATTTTGCTTTTGAATGACAATATAAAATGCTAAATACATGTATTGCAGATGTAATATAGCTGCATAGCATTAATTCATTTAGAGTAAGTAGGATCATTCTAGAAATGTTAGTACGACACAATAGTAGAAACTATCAGATTTATTTATCCACCTGTAAAAATTATAATGACACTTTCTCAGAGCTGAAAAATCTTGTGCTAATAAACGATATTCATTCCAGATTTTTAAATTAATAACTCAGACAATAGGTGTGTACCTTTCTTTGGAAAAAATGGCTATATTTCAAATCCAACATAATCATCATGCATAGCAAATTAATGCCAGAAAAATTCTTATTGAAGTGTAAGCAATATTAAATGTTTCAAGTCAAGAAAATGATACTAGAGAAAAAATGTAGAAATTTAGTAAGACGAAGTTAAAATTGTTCTTGAGAAATATATATCATGTTTGAGAAATCCAAAATAATGACTGAAAAACTGTTAGAAATACAAAAGAAGATAATAACATGTCTTTTTGTGAAATTAATATATGAAAATCAATACTTTGGTTACACAAAAACAAAAATCTATTTCAACACATAATAGACAACTTTTAAAATACAACACTGAAATTATAACACCTAGAGAAAATGTAAAGTATAAAAACATTTGTATAATAAATGGAATAAATAGAAATGCCTATAAAGAGTACAATATATATATTATAGTCAGTTTATAAAACAAAGTAATTAAGAGTAGTAAAATAATGCTTCTATATATAGTAATTTTAAAAAAGAATGAATTATTACTTCTAGAAAATTCTTAGATCAATTGCATAGAAAACATGGAGCAAAAAAGCCAAACACTATGATTTATCTTATTTAACATTTTAAAATGGACAAAATCTTTCTGTGGTTGCAGAAATCAGAATAGTGATTACCTTTCGTGACGTAAGTGAATAAAAGATGAGAAAGCGTGGCTTGTGGGGTGCTGGAAATGTTCTATATGATCATCTGAGTTGCAGAGATATAGATGGTTTAACTCATAAAAATACGTCTAGCTCTAGCTAAGATTTTTATTATTTTTGTTGTTTCATTCTGTTACTTATTTCAATGTTTTCACCAAAACAAATTAAGAGTACTTTCCAAACTTTTTAAAAAGATGAACATCCCAATAGTAGGAAATGTATGACTCGATAATTTGCAAATGAAGATAAGCAAATGAATTTTTCTGAAGAAAAATTAATATAATGGTATATAATTAATATTATAATAAGACAACATTTGTTGATTTTTGAAGACACAAAAGAATACCATACCAAGGTTTTATGAGACTGTGGTGGAATGACTTTCTGATAGATTACTGTTGACTTTGTAAAAGAGTATAGCATTTGTAAAGTGCAATTTGGCTTTTTATTTAAATCAGACAAATAAAGAAAACTTAAAATGACCATATTCTTAACCCAAATGTTTAATTTTCTGCTTTTTATCGACATGTAAGAAAAAAAATCCAATGATAAACCATAACAATAAATTATGATATAACCATAGGGATGTGTACTTATCAAACATTAAAAACATGTTGAAAATAACATTTTATAGCACTGGAAAAATAAAAAAAATACATATTGACTGACCCAATAATTTATGAGATGACATATATGAGATAAATCTTATTTTGGGGGGCATAATGTTTTATACATATATGCAAATACCATATTGAAAATAACTTTACCAAAATTATAGCTATCTCTGAGTAATTTTCCATATTAAGGTAATTATTAGTGTATCACACCAAAAATAATTTTAACTAAAACACATATTTGTACAACTAAGGGTAAGTTCAAAAACACACATGGTTCTGAACTCCTGAGTGCCTGACTACCTAGTGATTTTTTTGTGTGTAGGGGATGATGAGGATGTGTTAGCGCATTCACTGATCTTACTTTTCATGCAATGGTTATCTATTTCCAGTGCATAACTAGAGGCTTTAGTGCATGAAATACGGGTTAACTTTCAGTACCCACTAAGCCCATACATGCAGTGTTCTTCTGCTGAGTAAAAGCTGCACAGCCATTTTCAGTAGGCTGATTATTTCTTAGTGCCACACAGGTCTGCACCATGGTTTTCTCCTCATGTTCTGAAAAGCTGCCACTGACCCTAACCCAGAACTGCTATCAATTAGAACTTACCACCTTGAAGTTATTTATAGATATAGATTAAACATGTTTCAACTCTCTGTGAATGATATATCAGAGTAAAACCTATGAGACAAGCTTGGGTACATTCCTGTTGTTGGTGATAGTTTCTAACTATCAGTCAAACGAACATTCAGATTTTTTAGGAAGTCAGCCCTGTTCTAACGGATGACATTTATTGAATTTTCTAGTCCTTAAAACTACATATGATTACTATGGCACACACTCTGACTTCTATACATATTCTTTATCAAATTAAGAAGTAAGGGATAAAAATTAAATTTTATTAATCACCAGGCTTATGTCAAATACAGTGCTGGACACTTATTATGTAAAAATCTTTCATTCTCAGGATAATGATTGAGAGGTGGGAAAGAATTTTTCTTTTTTTTTTTTTTACTACAGACCAAAAAATAAAGTTCACAAAGAATAGAGACCTTCAAAATTATGAAAAGTAGTTAACGGCAGAACTGCTATTTGAGAATTTATGCCTAATTCCAAAGATCATGGTCTTCTAATATGCCATGATGGACAAATCCATATGTGCTGAAAACCTGGAACTTCCATTGGGAGGCAGTGCAGCACAATAATCAGGACCTTGTGCTCTTAAGAGCCTGACTGCCTTGGTCCAAAAGCTAATTTTAAAATTTGCCAGCTATATGGCTTGGGGAGAAAGGCTTATTTAATATCTCTGAGCACTACTGTCTGGGTATAAAAATAGTTTCTACCTTGCCAGGATATTAAGTGGAGTAAATTAATGAAGCTAATTACGAAAATTAACTAATGAGAAGCATTTAGTAGTGCATGGCACATAGTGCTGACTAAGTATTAGCTATAGCTCTGATTTTGTTTTGATCTTATTTTTAAATATTCATTTTCAGATATGTAACATACTGATTTATTTAAGAAAAGATGAAATCATTTTGTGATTCTATCTACAGACAGGAGATTCAATAAACACATCACTGAGGTAATTTTCTATCAATAACTAAATGATGTACTACTGAAATAATTTAATAAATAAAGTCCTACTGAAATTGTTTCCTCAAGAAAATGATATAGTTGCTTGCTGTATTTATTCATGCTTTTGAGAGAGATAAAGTGGTGTGTAGGTTTATTAAATCTTTATAAATTTGGTCAATTCCTAATTTTACTGCTGCAAATTTAAAGGATACCAGATGGTAAGAACATTCATATAATAAATTCTCCACTTCAGAATTATATACAAAAGATAAATATATATTGCTAACAGAGATAATTCTGATCAGAAGAGTAAAATAAAATGTTTGGAGACAAATAAACTCAGTTAACACTCTCCAAAGAGTATTGAAAATTAAAAAACAAATATTTAGTACAAAGTTACACATTAGTAGAAAACTTGTATTAATGAGTGACTTAGAGATTTGGCACTGAAACTTTCACCACTGCTTTTAAGCATATAATCTTTTATTGCATGATGAATCAAATTTGATATTTGAATTTCCAAAATATTTTGTTTAATGTTACATCATTTCTTATCTTGCATTAAGTAAAGGGAATTGGATGAACATCATGGATTGCTTTGTGAGACAGATTTATCAATATTTAAAAGTTTTTAATAATTTCAAAATTATTTCACTTCCCAAATGCATATGGCTGCTGTAAGAAAAGACTGACATTGTTTCTCATCTATAGGATTTCCTTTTTTTCTTCTTGTTTATAGTGTTTATCCATGTTTACTATTATTGAGGCACTTTTTCAAAAGCCATTTAAACTTTTTAAACATGTGAATGAATTCATTTGAGTGGAGAAGAAAAATAACAACAGAAAATGAGAATGAGTGTAACTTCTAATAGAATTTTTAAATTATTAGAATAAAGTGTAAGGATTGTCTCATTTTTTTTTTTTTTTTTGCCCTTGTCTTTGCCTCAAATGCACTTCATGAAATATCATTTGGTATATCTGCATTGTCTGTAAAAAATAAGTAAAGATTTCTTATAATTACCTTTCTGAAGAATTCGAATGAGGATTTGTGGCATTATGCCTATTACATGGTTCAAGGTCTTTGAGAAACATATGAATAGAAACAAATGTAAGAATTATTTATTTGCATATACAACAAGTATTTATTCAGAACCTACCATGAAACAAGGTGTTTCACAGCTCTGGGTCAGCAATGAAAAATATTTTATTTGTTTTTGTGTACTGGCTGAGGTGACGGGATGTTCAATAAATAACAAATAAATAAACCAGCAAAGTAATCTCAGATAGTGGTTAGTTTTATGAAGAAGCTAACATTGAATGACATTGAAAGAGAGAAATACTCAGATTGAGACCCTAGATCTGAGAAACTAAATCAACCTGCTACTTGGAGATCTAGATTAAACTATTCAGGACCTAAAGGAGAGTCTCTGCAGTAGAAAAAGCTCTGGGGAAGAAAAGGCAGACTATATTTACAGTGTCAGAGCGACAGAAAGAAGATAATATGGCCAAAATCTAGATACCCAGACAAAGTAGTTGGAGATCAGATCTTGCACAGGTCTGGAAAGTTTCCCTTTAAAAAGATCATTCTAGCTTCTTATTTGAGAATGATTATATTGAAGAAAAAGAGAATTTCATTATTGTGATCACATAGGTAAGAAAGGATCTTGACTTATATCATGGAGGCTGAAATGCAGATGAAGAAAAGTAGAGAAGTAATGAGAGATAATGTAGACGTTACCCAAGGTGAACTGAATATCAAAATCTGAGGGATATAGAGGAAACAAACATGATTCCTATCTTTTATTTCTGGACAACAGGCTGGATGATACTGTCAGCTACTGAGTCAGGGAAGAATGGCTGAGGGGAATTAGTGTTCTCTGACTGTATATCAATGGTGTTCCTTTATCATTACATTCCTCATTTCACTTTTATTTTCTAGCTTATGTAGAGTGATGCTGATTTGACTACATTAATGTATGTTCCTAGTTCCCAAATACTGAGAAATTTCTAGATAAAGGAAGTTTTGTAAAACAAAAAACAAAAACTTCTGTTAGTAAACTATTGGGGTATTCCTCACACATGTGTTTCAGTTGGTACACAAGAACCTGGATTAATAACTCTAAAGAGAACAAACACAAAGACAACAACAGTAAAACTAAAACAAGTTAAAGAAAAACCCCTTTCCTATTCTTCCTTGAATAATCTAAGCCATGGTCCTTGTTCTAATTATCTATTGCTACATTACTAATAATCTCAAAATTCAGCATCTTAATGAAAACAATCATTAATTTTGCTCACAAATCTTCAATTTGTGCAGGGCTGGACAGGAATGGCTTTTTTCTCTTTATGTAGCATCAGCAGATTGAAGTAGGAAAGCTTCACTTTCAAGATGGCTCACTCACTTAGTTGGTAGGTTGGTGTTGGTTGTCATCTGGGAGCTCAGTCAGTGTGCCAGCTGGATGCCTCAGTTCCTCTTTATGAGCCTTTGTGTGCTTCCTCACAAATTGGCAGTTTATTTCAATATGCAAGTGTTCTAAGAGTCCTGAAAGAAAGCAGTAAGGCTTAGGACTTAGCCTAAGAAGTCCCAAAACATTCTTGGAATTTTCTATTATCCAAATGAGTTACTGAATCCAGCCCAAATTCAAGGAGAAGGGAATTAGTCTACACCTCTTGGGAAAAGTAGCAAATAATGTGTGGTCATCTTTAATCTACTACAGCCCATCTTAATATGTGTACAATGGTACTAATAAACGAATACATCAAAAAATATATTTTGCTGTTCTCCCTCCTTGCACTAATTGTTATTAAGTACATTTCCAATGAACTTTGTATGGATGTTAATGAGTATGCCTGTCATCTAATGATAATTATAGCAAGGAAACCCATGTATGTAAATAAACCATAAGCTCAATTGCAGGTGATTATGACAAACCAAATTTTTAAGTAGAATTTCCGTTACAATGATTCAGTGCTAGAAAACAATTTGAAGTGCCAAATAATGTTCAGTTTAGTTCTTGTCCTCAGATAACATTTTTTCTAATTGCAGTTCTTGCTTTAGAGAACAGCAATTAGAAAATTACATATGCAAAGAAAAGAAGCCCAGAAAAGGCCTTGAGTTTCTGGCTCACCATTGTTAATGTAGTCATACAATCTGTCCTTACTTATTAGGTACTTTAAGCAGAGAACAGCTGAAAAGGAAGGCCCATTTAAAATGAAATTACAGAAAGGCAGAAAAGACTTTGATAAATATATTTGAAAGAGTAGTATTTTTTCACCTGTTCATGTGGTGAACATCTGTGGTTTTTTGGCAATTTGTGTTTCCACTCCTAAAAGAACCTCTTAGTTCAAAGACTCATCCTCCCTTGTATCTATTTCTTTGAAGTGTTCCCTTGGATCTCTTAAACTATGGGTAGCCAAATGATTCTGGCATCTGGGACATAGATTCATTACAAATCAAGTCTCAGTATTCAATATTTTATCTTCTGGTCTGTCACTATCTGCATATACTTTTAACCAAGTATTCTGACACGCTGCTTATCCTTGCAATTGAGTGAGAACACCATATTCACAGGCAAAACAACAGTGTAACGTAAGGGTCTTCATACAAAAATTTTCACATGAAAAAGTGGAATAAAGATGGTGAAATTGTTAAGTGATCGCAATAATATATAATAGACAATAGAGAAGGCATTCATGCTGGCAGAGTAAGATTCTCTAATATGCTTCATGAAAGTGATTATATCACCTAATTTTGAAGTTTATCAATAGTGAAATGTAGCTGGCTCTTGAAATTTAGTTCTAGGAATAAGGTTAAACTCCCTCTTGGTTCAAGTTATGACTAGAACAAAATATTCTAATGTTTGCCATGAAAGAACATCAAATAGTTTCCATATAAAGATTAGAGAGACTTATGATTGAAAGTCTTTGTAATTATTCTAGGTTTAAAAACTGAGGCATTACCACTGGCATAAGCATTTAACACTCAGGGTTACTGAGTTGTATCAAACCTTAGGGTTACCACAATTCTCTTCAGATCCACTACCTTACATTTAGAAACAACCTCAGCTCTCTCATATCTCTAATTAAATAAATATGGTCTATCCTGGAGACATTGATTCCATTCTGATTTTTTTTTCTGAAATTAAGAAATTTCAAGGGACATAGTATTATTATACTGTATGTATTTATTGAGTTCTGTTTTTAGCATAGTAAAATTAATAAGTTTATTCCTCAGAATTTTAAAAAATAAATATTTAAAATTTTTCTCATGGAAAGTCAACAAAGCATTGAGAGAACTAGAGCTTTAGAATAAGAGAAAGATGATTAAAACTCAGGCAATGCAGTAATACAACCAAGTATTGAACTGATCTTGCTCCTATGAATAAAGAGCATTATATTGCTTTCTCATTTATTGTCCAGAACATTTTAACTCAGAGACAGGAAGTGTGTTTGTTAAGGTAACTCTATGATTGCATTCAGCATACTAATATATTTTGATTCAAGGCACAAGAATAGTGATAAATTACCCTCTGTTTTTTTTAGAGAAAAAATAAGACCTTGACATATTTCATTTTTGAGGTAGGAAAATGTGCCTACTTATGTCAATTTACTGTTTAGTACATAATATTCTTACAGGAACTCTATTTTTACATATAGAAATATTTACCTAAGTTACTTCATCTTAGTAATGACATAAGGATAATTTGAACTACATTATGACCATTTATTATTTTGTTATTCTTCTAATTTGTCTATCGAAATATATTTTTATTTCTAAAACTGAAATAAGGTGAAAAAATTAATTTTAAATTACATTTTTAGTTGTGTTACCCTTGAAATATCTTCACAATAATCATGAGTATAATAATAATTGTTAACATGTATTGATCAATTATGTGCCTGGCAATGTTCTAAAAGTTTTACATTTATCAATTTATTTAAGACAAACAAAAATCCCTAAAATATACATACTATTTCTATACTAAATTTAACTGGGAGAAATAAAGTACAGAAAGTTTAAAATACTTTCCCAAGGTCACACAATTTACAAGTATCAGTGTCAGGATTTGAACATATGAAGTCTAATCCCACTGTCTGTAAATTAAATCTCTTGACGGTACTACTCAGGGCGTTCGGTTCCTGGTTAAAATCCTTCGTGTTTGGGCCTACTCTAGGCGATTACAAAAGCTTTACCTGTCAGGTCTCACTGGAGAAAGCTGCCGCTTATTCTTAACACATACACCAGTGTTTGTGTGCAGTCTACGTATTGCAGTTAAAGATTCAAAGTCCTCTGGTCAATCCGGATCTTAAATGTGCTTGCATTTCTACCACAGATATGTGTATTCCTAGTCTCTTTACCTGAGGCCATGGATAGAAGTCTTTTTCAAGCCTCCTTATGATAAGCAGGGGAGAAGAGGGGAAACTTTTCTTCATTCTGACTCAGTATCCAGTACTTTGTACTTCTAGACCTTCCTCTTCATCCTCCAACTACCTTCCCCACCCACCTGATTACAAAGTCCATTTGGTCAGGGCTCCTTCAACAACTAAGACTCCTCCCACATCTGTACTGACCCACCTAATTATTCCATTCCATAGTAGAATATGGGGCACCATCCCATAGTAGAAAATAGGACAGGCTAGTTTGGTGCTTTCTTCAGTTTAAACTCTTGTTTATACCGTGGTATAAGTGGTTAAAGGCTTAGCTTTCAATATTGGCTTGTTGTTTACTGGGTTCCTGTGAAACCTGGCCACTCCTCTTTCCTGCAACTCAGCTGAACTACAGTCACTCTTGTCATGTAATCAGATGTAAATTTCAGAGGGTGAGACTAGTAGTTTTTGCAAACGTTTAAGTGAAAACCTGTTGTTGTCATAGACTAGGTTAGTGGAGTGTAATAGAGAAAAGTAGACATATTAGAGACATATTTAATAGGTGGCACCAGCAGGGCGTGATGATTGTAGATAGGAGAGTGAAGATGACAGAAAGATTCAAGATATGTTATAGGCTGAATTGTGTTCTCTCGAAACTTATATACTGAAGCCTTTACTCCCAGCACCTCAGAACAGGACTGTATTCGGAGGCAGGCCATTCATAAGGTAATTAAAGTAAAATGTGATCATTAATGGAGTCCCTAATCCCAAATGACGGATACCCTTATATGAAGAGGAAATTTGGATACATGGAAATTTTTAACATTCATTCCCCTTGATTCTACACATTAACACATATAAAAAGACAAATTCAGACACACAGAAAAATGCATGCTTTTGTGATTTTGAATCCTCCTATAATTTCATAGTTGATAAAGTGACTTTTGATTTTAATCTAGGTGTTTGCTTTTCCCCCTTTGACTGAGAAGATAAAAACTTGTAATAATGCTGTGTTCAAATTCATGAATTATTTTCCAATATATTTGACCCCAATTCAAGGGTCTCCAATGATTTGAATTCCTTTTCCTTCGTACTCCTCTGTGGTGATGGCAGATTTTTGAGGTGCATGTGTACTTTTGCAATGAACATAGTAAAAGATTTAACTTCAAGAATCAGAACATAGAAATCATCAGAATTTCACTAAGTTATTTCCTGAAACTGTGGAAAACATCATGCATTTCTGTTTACTTTTTGAACATATAAAATAGGCTATTGTAAACTATGATGTGGAAAAACACACTCAGCAATGGCAAAGCCTTTTTAGAATTAGCCTCTCCAAAAGTCTACAACTTTTCAAGTTGTTGAAGTGCTGCTTAAAAATATCAAACTGCAAAGATGCACTTCTAGAAATTATAAGTAATTTGTGCATCAAACAATATGTACAATAGTACTATACAGTAAATTGGACCAGCTGCCTATGCCTACCATTACAGCTGGTTGCAAAGTATATAATTTATGTTTTCTGCAGTTGAAAGTGGGAAGGTTTTTTAAAACTGTGTTCATGCTTTTATAAAAAGACTTTTCCTGTTTTATTTTTTTAACCATTGTAAGCTCAGAAGAGGTGGCATTTTGTCATTATGTTTAATATTAATCCATTTCTATTATAGGTTGAAGGGTTTATCAAAATACTTTGCTTATGACCTCTTATTCCATCCTTATACACAGATGATTTAGACACATTTAACATCATGTTTTTCTTAAAATATAAGCCTGTTTTCTGTTTAAAAAAGGGATTGGGAATAACTAATGGAAGGATACTTGACAGCAAATAATTGGTTCTTAAACTTCAGGAAATGGCATGTATTGCACCAAAAAGTTAAAGAAACAGTTATTTCTATTGTTGAACTCTGAACAAGCTTCTGAATGGCACTTTCGTAATTTCTTTTGCTATTTTTTAGGTCTACATTTTTTTAGTTGATAACAAATAATATGTAGGATATTTATACATTAATCATTGGCTTCCAGTGTGTTTAACAAAGTGTTTCAAAGTCTGGGGAAAAGATTAGATGTGGTACAAGTGTTCAGAAAACTAATCTCTGACAATTTTTGATGTTCAAATAAGTTTTATATAATTACCATACACTGTAAATATGGTTTGAAAACAAAACGACCATAGTATTGTCTAAACGTTTGTGCTCCTCCAAATTTATATATCTAAACCGGCTGTGGTTCGAACATGTCCCTTCCAAAACTTAGGTTTTGAAACTAAGTGGTCAATGTGATGGTATTGAGAAATGGGGTCTTTAAAAGCTGATTAGGCCATAAGGACCCCTCCCTTTTGAATAGGATTATGGCCCTTATGAAAGAGGCTTCATACAGTATTCCACTTGCTTGCCCTTCTACCTCCTGCCACATGAGAATCCAGCAGTTCTCCCCTTCAGAGGATGTAGCTTCAAAGTACCATTTGGAAGCAGAGAACAGTCCTTTCCAGACAGCCAAACCTGCTAATGCTTTCATCTTTGACTTATTTGCCTCTAAAACTATGAGAAAATGAATTTCTGTTCTTTACAAATTACCCAGGCTTTGGTGTTTTGTTATAGCAGAACAAATGGACTAAGACAAAACCTAATGCCCAATATGATGACATTAGGATCTTACCTAGGATATTATCTTACCATACAATCTAGCAATTTCACTCCTTGGTATTTACTGAAATATATTGAAAACATATGTTCATACAAAAGCCTGTATACCAATGTTTAAAGCAGCTTTATGCACACTTGCCAAAACTTGAAAGCAACCAAAATATTTTTCAGTAGGTGAATGAATAAATAAGCTGTGCTACATCTGGAAAATGGAATATTATTTAGTGTTAAAAATAAATACGCTATCAAGCTGTAAAAAGATATGGAGGAAACTTAAATGCATATTACTAAGTGAAAGAAGCCCCAATCTGAAAAAGCTACATACAGTATGATTCTAACTATATCACATCTGGAAAAGGCAAAACTATGAAGATACTTAAAAGATCAGTTATTGCCTGGGGATAGGGGTGGGAGATAAATAGGTAGAAAACAGGATTTTTAAGGTAGTAAAACTATTCTGTATGATACTATAATGATGGATAATGTCATTTTAAACCTATAGAATATATAACCTCAAGAGTAGACTCTAATGTGAACTATGGACTTTGGGTGATTATGATGTTTCATTCTAGGTTTCATTAGTTGTAACAAACGTCTCACTCAGGTAGGAGATGTGAATACTAGGAGAGGCTGTGTATGTGTGGGGGTAGGGAGCAAATGGAATCTCTGAACCTATCTTTTCATACTGCTCGTGGACCTAAAACTTCTCTAAAAATAAATTCTTAAAAAAAAGAGAGAATGTAAAACAAATGTGCTGAAAGTTCTGTTTTCTTTACCCTTATAGTATTCACTGTTTATGTGTGAATGTATTTGGTCATATTATTTTCTTGTATTCTAGAAATTTCTAAAAAGCTTCATTTTGAAATTTAAAATATCTGTCCCATTTTAAAAATCATTCTTTAAATAATTTGAAAAAAAATCGATATTTTGGCTTGGATTGTAGGACATTTTTTAAGACAGCAGTGTCACAGAAAGCCCAAAATGTAGATTAATATTTAGCATGAATGTTGATGGCTTATGAAATTTTACTGATTATTTTTTAATTTTAATAGCAAATTAACATAATCAAGTTTAATTAAATTTTAAGGTTTGGGGTATACATAAAGATATTATCCAAGTGTTTTCAAACAATTATTGCACATTCAGAATATATCCAAATCAGTTTTAAATAAATTATATCACTCCAATGATGAAGATTCAAGCGATATGACTTAAGGAGTGATTTATATAACTAAAAAACAAAAAACACATTAATTGTGACCTGGCTGACTTTATTAATTTACACCTTCTGAAAGTAAAATGTATCTATATATTTAAATATCTAATAAAATTCTATGAGAAATATTACCAACTATTTTGTTTGTTTGTTTGTTTTATTCATTAACTCATCTGGCTTTATCGCAGTTTTATTTTGACTAACCATTGGTAACAAGAAATATATTCTCAACAATTTGTCCAGGTATCCAGGGTGAAAGGAACCTAATGGGACGATTCAATGCCCGTGCACACAAGTCCATGTGGAAGGCTCTGATGTGTGTGTGCAGAGGGGGTGAGACCCAGGCCTACTGTGAAATAGAGGAAAAAAATTTCCTACCTTATGGTAATATAAAAGGAAAGAAGTTGCCCCTTCGAAAAAGCTATCTCCCACAACAATGTACTCTAATCCTTGCCATGCTAGCAGTTAAGACTGTAGTGGGAGAGGACCAACTTGGGTTACCAGTAGCCTGCCTAATGTAGCAGATAAATAAAGGTGGGCGTGAGGAGAAACAGAAGCAAATATTCCCTTAAAGTTAATCCTTAGAAAATGCTGTTAGTCTATTTTTTTGAACAATAGTTTTTGCAAACATATATAATTATGACATTTATATATTTATGTACTTTTATTCAACTATCTTCTTTTCTTTTCTTCTTTTTATACTTTAAGTACGGGGACACATGTGCAGAATGTGTAGGTTTGTTAAATAGGTATGCACATGCCATGGTGGTTCGCTGCACCCATCAACCTGTCATCTGCATTAGGTATTTCTGTTAATGCTATACCTCCCCTAACCCCCACCCCCCAATAGGCCCTGGTGTGTGATGTTCCCCTCCCTGAGTTCATGTGTTCTTACTGTTCAACTCACACTTATGAGTGAGAACACGTGGTGTTTGGTTTTCTGTTCTTGTGTCAGTTTGGTGAGAATGATGGTTTCCAGCTTCATCCATGTCTCTGCAAAGGACATGAACTTATCCTTTTTTATGGTTGCATTGTATTCCATGGTATATTTCTGCCACATTTTCTCTCTCCAGTCTATCACTGATGGGCATGTGGGTTGGTTCAAAGTCTTTGCTATTGTGAACAGTGCTGCAATAAACATACATGTGCATGTGTCTTTATAGCAGAATGATTTATAATGCTTTGGGTATATACCCAGTAATTGGATTGCTGGGTGAAATGGCATTTCTGGTTCTAGATCTTTGAGGAATTGCCACACTGTCTTCCACAATGGTTGAACTAATTTACACTCCGAAGAACAGTGTAAAAGCATTTCCATTTCTCCACATCCTCTCCAGCATCTGTTGTTTCCTGACTTCATAATGATCGCCATTGTAACTGGCATGAGGTGGTATCTCATTGTAGTTTCTATTTGCATTTTGCTAATGATGAGTGATGATGAGCTTTTTCTCATGTTTATTGGCCTCATAAATGTTGAGAAGTGTTTGTTCATATCCTTTGCTCACTTTCTGATGGAGTTGTTTTTTTTTCTCTTGTAAATTTGTTTAAGTTACTTGTAGATTCTGGATAGTAGCCCTTTGTCAGATGGATAGATTGCAAAAATTTTCTCCCATTCTGTAGGTTGCTTGTTTACTCTGATGATAGTTTGTTTTGCTGTGCAGAAGCTCTTTAGTTTAATTAGATCCCATTTTTCAATTTTGGCTTTTGTTGCCATTGCTTTTGGTGTTTTAGTCATGGTCTTTGCCCATGCCCATGTCCTGAGTGCTATTGTCTAGGTTTTCTTCTAGGGTTTTTATGGTTGTAGGTCTTATGTTTAAGTCTTTAATCCATCTTGAGTTAATTTTTGTATAAGGTGTAAGGAATGGGTCCAGTTTCAGTTTTCTGTATATGGCTAGCCAGTTTTCCCAGCACCATTTATTAAATAGGAGATACATTTCCCTTTGCTTGGTTTTGTCAGGTTTGTCAAAGATCAGATGGTTGTAGATGTGTGGCATTATTTTTGAGGCCTCCGTTCTGTTCCATTGGTCTATATATCTATTTTGGTACCAGTACCATACTGTTTTATTTACCGTATGCGTGTAGTATAGTTTGAAGTCAGGTAGCATGATGTCTCCAGCTTTGTTCCTTTGGCTTAGGATTGTTTTGGCTATACAGGCTCTTTTTTGGTTTCATATGAAATTTAAAATAGTTTTTTTCTAATTCTGTGAAGAAAGTCAATGGTAGCTTATGGGGGTACCATTGAATCTATAAATTACATTGGGCAGTATGGCCATTTTCATGATATTGATTCTTCCTGTGTATGAATATGGAATATTTTCCATTTGTTTGTGTCCTCTCTTATTTCCTTGAGCAGTGGTTTGTAGTTTTTCTTGAAGAGGTCATTCGCATTACTTGTAAGTTGTCTTCCTAGGTATTTATCTCTTAGCAGCAATTGTGAATGGGAGTTCACTCATGATTTGGCTCTCTGTTTGTCTATTATCGGTGTATAGGAATGCTTGTGATTTTTGCACAATGATTTTTTTATTCTGGAGATTTTGCTGAAGTTGTTTATCAGCCTAAGGAGATTTTGGGCTGACATGATGGGGTTTTCTAAATATACACTCATGTCATCTGCAAACAGAGACTATTTGACTTCCTCTCTTCCTATCTGAATACCATTTATTTCTTTCTCTTGCTTGATTGCCCTGGCCAGAACATTCAATACTATGCTGAATAGGAGTGTTGACAGAGGTCATCCTTGTCTTGTGCTGGTTTTCAAAGGGAATGCTTCCAGTTTTGCTCATTCAGTATGATATTGGCTTTGGGTTTATCATAATTAGCTCTTATTATTTTGAGATACATTTCATCAATACCTAATGTATTGCACATTTTTAACACGAAGAGATGTTGAATTTTATTGAAGGCCTTTTCTGCATCTATGAGATAATCAAGTGGCTTTTGTCATTGGTTCTGTTTATGTGATGGATTACATTTATTGATTTGTGTATATTGAACCAGCCTTGCATCCTAGGGATGAAGCCAACCTGATTGTGATGGATAAACTTTTTGATGTGCTGCTGTATTTGTTTTGCCAGAATTTTATTGAGGATTTTCACATTGATGTTCATCAGAGATAGTTTCCTGAAATTTTTTATTGGATCTCTGCCAGGTTTTGGTATCAGGATAATGTTAGCCTCATAAAATCATTTAGGGAGTAGTCCTTCTTTTTCTATTTTTAGAATCATTTCAGAAGGAATGTTACCAGCTCCTCTTTGGACCTCTGGTAGAATTCAGCTGTGAATTCGTCTGGTCTTGGGTTTTTTTTTTGTTGTTGTTGGTAGGCTATTAATTACTGCCTCAATTTTGGAACTTGTTTTTGGTCTATTCAGAGATTTGACATCTTCCTGGTTTAGTCTTGGGAGTGTGTATGTGTCCAGGAATTTATCTATTTTTTTTCTTCTAGATTTTCTAGTTTATTTGCATTGAGATGTTTATAATACTCTCTGATGGTAGTTTGTATGTCTGTGGATCAGTGGTGATATTATCCTCTTTATTATTTTTTATTGTGTCTATTTTATTCTTCTCTGTTTTCTTCTTTATTAGTCTGGCTAGCAGTCTATTTTGTTAATCTTTTCAAAAAACCAGCTCCTGGATTCACTGATTATTTGGAGGGTTTTTCATTTCTCTATCTCCTTCAGTTCTGTTCTGATCTTAGTTACTTCTTGTCTTCTGCTAGCTTTTGAATTTGTGTGCTGTTGCTTCTCTAGTTCTTTTAATTGTGATGTTAGGGTGTCAATTTTAAATATTTCCTGCTTTTACCTGTGGGCATTTAGTGCTATAAATTTCCCTCTAAACACTGCTTTAGCTGTGTCCCAGAGATGCTGGTGTGTTGTGTCTTTGTTCTCACCGGTTTCAAAGAACTTACTTATTTCTGTCTTGGTTTTGTTATTTACCCAGTAGTCATTCAGGAGCAGGTTGTTCAGTTCCATGTAGTTGCGTGGTTTTGAGTGACTTTCTTAATTCTGAGTTCTAATTTTATTGCACTGTGGTCTGACCGACTCTTTGTTTTGATTTCCTTTCTTTTGCATTTGCTGAGTAGTGTTTTACTTCCAATTACGTGGTCAATTTTAGAAGAAATGTGATGTGGTACTGAGAAGAATGTACACTCTGTTGATTTGGGGGTGTAGAGTTCTATAGATGTCTATTAGGTCCAGTTGGTCCAGAGCTGAATTCAAGTCCTGAATATCTTTGTTAATTTTCTGTCTCATTCATCTAATATTGAGAGTGGGATGTTAAAGTCTCCCACTAATATTGTGTGGAAATCTAAGTCTCTTTGTAGGTGTCTAAGAACCTGCTTTGTGAATCTGGGTGCTCCTGTATTGGTACATATATATTTAGGATAGTTAGTTCTTCTTGTTGCATTGATCCCTTTACCATTATGTAATGCCCTTCTTTGTCTTTTTTGATCTTTGTTGGTTTAAAGTGTGTTTTACCAGAGACTAGGATTACAACCGCTGCTTTGCTTTTTTTTTTTTTTTTCTTTTTTTCTGGTTTTTGATTAGGTTGGTAAATACTCCTCCATCCCTTTATTTTGAGCCTATGTGTGTCTTTGAATGTCAGGTGGGTCTCATGAATACAGCACACCAATGAGTCTTGAGTCTGTATCCAATTTGCCAATCTGTGTCTTTTAATTGGAGCATTTAGCCCTCTTACATTTAAGGTTAATATTGTTATGTGTGAATTTGATCCTGTCATTATGATGCTAGCAGGTTATTTTGCCCATTAGTTGATGCAGTTTCTTCATATTGTCAATTGTCTTTACAATTTGGTACATTTCTGCAGTGGCTGGTACCGATTTTTCCTTTCCATATATAGTGCTTCCTTCAGGAGCTCTTGTAAGGCAGGACTGGTGGTGACAAAATCTCTCAGCATTTGCTTGTCTGTAAAGGATTTTATTTCTCCTTTGCTTATGAAGCTTACTTGGGCTGATATGAAGTTCTGGATTTAAAATTCTTTTAAGAATATTGAATATCGGTCCCTATTCTTTTCTGGATTGGAGGATTTCTGCAGAGAGATCTACTGTTAGTCTGATGGGCTTCCCTTTGTGGGTAAACTGACCTTTCTTTCTGGCTACTCTTAACATTTTTTCCTTCATTTCAACCTTGGTGAATCTGAATGATTATGTGTCTTGGTGTTACTCTTCTTGAGGAGTATCTTTGTGGTGTTCTCTGTATTTCCTGAATTTGAATGTGAGCCTGTTTTGCTAGGTTGGGGAAGATCTCCTGAAGAGTGTTTTCCAACTTGGTTCAATTCTCCCCGTCACTTTCAGGTACACCAATCCAACGTAGGTTTGGTCTTTTCACATAGTCCTATATTTCTTGCAGGCTTTTTTCATTCCTTTTCATTCCTTTTCTCTCTATTTCATTAAGTTCATCTTCAACCTCTGATATCCTTTCTTCCGCTTGATCGATAAGGCCACTGATACTTGTGTATGCTTCACGAAGTTTCTGTTCTGTGTTTTTCACCTCTATGAGGTCATTTATGCTCTTCTCTAAACTGGTTATTCCAGTTAGCAATTCCTTTAACGTTTTTTTCAAGGTTCTTAGCTTCCTTGCTTTAGGTTAGAACATGCTGCTTTAGCTTGGAAGAGTTTGTTATTACCCACCTTCTGAATCCTGTTCTGTCAATTCTTCAAACTCATTCTCTGTCTAGTTTTTTCCCTTGCTAACAAGGAGTTGTGATCTTTTGGAGAAGTAGAGGCGTTCTTGTTTTTGGGATTTTCAGCCTTTTTGCCCTGATTTTCCTCATCTTTGTGGATTTATCTACCTTAGTTATTTGATGTTGGTGACCTTTGGATGGTGTTTCTGTGTGGACGTCCTTTTTTGTTGATGTTGATGCTATTACTTTGTATTTGTTAGTTTTCCTTCTAACAGACCCTTCTGCTGCAGGTCTGCTTGAGTTTGCTAGGGGTCCACTCCAGACCCTGTTTGCCTAGATATCACCAGCTGAGGCTGCAGAACAGCAAAGATAGTTGCCTTTTCCTTCCTCTGGAAGCTTCATCCTAGAGGGGCACCTGACAGATGCCGTCTGGAGCTCTGCTGTATAAAGTGTCTGTTGACCCTTGCTAGGGGGTGTCTCCCAGTCAGGAAGCATGGAGGTCAGGGACCCACTTGGATGCAGTCTGTCCCTTAGCAGAGCTCTAGCACTCTGCTGGGAGACCCACTGCTCTCTTCAGAGCCATCAGGCAGGAATGTTTAAGTCTGCTGAAGCTGTGCCCACAGGCACCCCTTACCCCAGGTGCTTTGTCCCAGGAAAATGGGAGTTTTAGCTATAAGCTCCTGACTGGAGCTGCTACCTTTCTTTCAGAGATGCCCTGCCTGAGAGGAGGAATCTAGAGAGGCAGTCTGACTACAGTGGCTTTGCCAAGCTTCAGTGGGCTCTGCACAGTTCAAACTTCCCCACAGCTTTGTTTGCACTGTGAGGGGAAACCACCTACTCAAGCCTCAGTAATGGCGGACGCCCCTCCCTTCAGCAAGCTGGAGCATCCCAGGTCGACTTCAGACTGCTTTGCTGGCAGTGAGAATTTCAAGCCAGTGGATCTTTGCTGAGTTCCGTGGGGGTGGGACCTGCTGAGCTAGACCACTTGGCTCCCTGGCTTCAGCCCCCTTTCTAGGGGAGTGAATGATTCTGTCTCACTGGCATTCCAGGTGCCACTGGGGCATTAAAAAACTCCTGCAGCTAACTCAGTGTCTGCCCAAATGGCTGCCCAATTTTGTGCTTGAAACCTAGGGCCCTTGTGGCATAGGAACCTGAGGGAATCTCCTGTTCTGCAGGTTGCAAAGACCATGGGAAAAGCATAGTATCTTGGCCAGAGTGCACCATCCCTCACAGCACAGTCCCTCATGGCTTCCCTTGGCTAGCGGAGGGAGTTTCCCAATCCCTAGCACTCTCACAGTGAGGCGACACCCCACCCTGTTTCGGCTCGCCCTCTGTGGGCTGCACCCACTGTCTAACCAGTCCCAATGAGATGAGCTGGGTACTTCAGTTGGAAATGCAGAAATCACCCACCTTCTGCATTGATCTCACTGGGAGCTGCAGAATGGAACTGTTCCTCTTTGGCCATCTTGACAGCCCAACTAATTTCTTTTCATTGTAAGGAAGATACTCCAGGTTTGAAGAAAATAAATCTAATTGTTATATGGGATCTCAGAAATATAATATTGATCCACTTAAAAATCAAGTCATGGCCACACTAAAACTGCCATAAAAGTATATGTAATGTTACTGACAGAAAATAAAATGTTGAATTGTTTTCCATGTTTTCTCTTTAATTTCCTCTTCTTTGAATCTGCCTTCATCTGCTTACCTAAAGGTATGATACCATCAACCAGGATGTCCTTTTTAAGCCTGTTATCTCATCTATAATATGAGGATAATATTAACTCTGCATCTTCGTGATTGAGAATATTGGAGATGATAATGCTAATGAGCCTAGCACAGACCTGTTTAGTATACTATGCATGCTACTGTTAAAATCTCTCTGATGCTTTTTCACACTCTGCTGCTCTGAGTAAGTAAAGGAAAGGATGATTGACTTTTTAAAGAGTAAAGTAGAATATGATTCCCTTCCATTGGAAAGTATGTAAGTAAAATATGTTATTTGTTGTCAGATTGAATAAGGATAACTGATGTTACAGAGCCAGACAATTACTAATTTGGAATAACTAGATGTGGTTCAAATCCCAGCAATGCTATGCCAGCTATTAGTGGTCTGGGCTATAAGATTTATTTAACTTACCTGAGAGTCACCATACTCTTCCCTAAAGAACAGGAATTAAACCGCATATTTGCTTGCTATCACAGGGACTATCAAATTAAATATACTTATTACAAGTATAGTTGGCATTTTGGGGGAAAAGGGCCCCTTTTGTTTATTCTCATTATTTTTTTTTCTCAGTTTTAAACTTCTAGAAGAAAGGCCTTTACTTTTCACCAAACTGGTTTCTGTGGGTGACCTCTTTGAAAATGTGTTTATCTGTGCTAAATTATCATGACATGCTAACTTCTTTCTCTTGTTTACACGTATAATATTTCTATACTGAATGTTTCCTCTCCCCATGTGGCTCCACATTTTCTTTCTTGATGAGCTCGTAGGTAGTTTCCTGAGAATAATGGAAGAACAGATTCCAAAATAAAGGTCAAATTCTACCTTGACTCTCAGTCCTGAATTTCAGATTTAGGTAAAAGACTGTTCTGTTGCAACTGAAGATGTCCTAGCAGGATTCTGCTTGAAGGAGGCAGTTGTTGTCTTAGCTGGGGGGTTGTGGTCAGCTCTAGATAGCCACTTCACCCACGTGTATCCCTTTCCTGAGGCAGCCTGTATCCCATGAAGGATTGAATCAATGTCATACAGGCCTGGCCATCCATTTCCACTCAACATGAAACAATTTTAATAAGCTTTTTTTCTTGTTGTTCCTGTCACAGTTGGTAATCCCAAGGTGACTAAAAAATAAATGTCCTGATCGCTAATTCATTCTGGAATCCACTTGTAGAAGAATGCAACCTGCAAAAAATCTCACGGACAGCTCAAAATCAATATTTTTAAAACTTGCATGTTTCCCTCAAACTAGTTTCTCTCCTGGATTTTCTTTTACATACACCCATCCCTCACCCCCGCCCCCAGAATTAAAAAAAAAAAAAAAGATTATTTATATTTTAAAATTAGCCTTTTATTTGAAAACAATTATAGGTTTATATGTAGTATGAAATATGCAGTGAAAAAATAGAGAAATACCATTAACTTATTACCTAGTATGCCCCAGTGGTAATAACTTACAAAACTACAGCACATTATTACAATTAGGATATTGGCAGTAATACAGTCAATATACAAAACATTTCTATTATCAAAAGGATCATTTCTGTTTCCATTTTATAGCCATACTTGCTTCCCTCCTGCTCCCAATCCCCCCTTCCTTTCTAGAAATCAATAATCTGTTCTTCATTTCTCTAATTATCTCATTTAAGGAATGTTACAAAAAATAGAATCCTACAGTATTTCACATTTCGGAATGGGATTTTTCACACCATATACTTGTCTGGAGATTCATCCAGCTCAACAATGCACTTCCTTTTACCGCTGAATAATATCCTAGGGTATTGCTGAGTAGTAGTCCATGTTTTGTTTAACTATTCACTTGATGAAGGACATATGAGTTATTTGGTGCTATTATGAGTAAAGCTGGTATAAACATTTGGGTACAGAAATTTCAGTGAACACGAGTCTTCACTTCTTTGGGTACATTTCCAGGAGTCCAATTGCTAGGTTGTGTGATAGTTATCTTTTAAACTGCCAAACTGTATTCTATAGTGGCTGTAACATTTTCTATTCCCAGCAGCAAAGTATGAGTGATTGTTTCTTTGTATCCTGGCCAAGATTTAGGGTTGTCATTATTTGTTTTTCACTTTTGCCATTCTGATAAGTGTATAATGGTATCCCATTGAAGTTTAATTTGCACTTTCCTAAGAAGTATTGAAGTTGAACAACTTTTCATGTTGTTATGTGCGACTTATCTTCTTTAGATAAATGTCCTTTTATGTGTTTTGCGTATGAGAGTTCCTTATATATTCTAGATACTAGTTTTTTGATCTATAATTTGAAAATATTGTATCACACACTTTGGCTTGTCTTTTATCCCACTGGACAGGAACTATCACAGAGCAAATATTTTTAATTTGCTTAATCAAATTTACCTGTTTTTTTCTTTTGTAGATCATAATTTTGGTGTCAAGTCTAAGAATATTTTTGCCAAGCCCTAGATAATGAAGACATTCTCCTATGTGTTTTTCTATTTTACTCTCTTAAATTGCATATTTATGTTTGTAATCCATTTTTAGTTAATTTTTGTATGAGGTGTGTAATTTTGGTCAGATTAATTATTATTGTTTATTGATGTCCTATTGTTTCCACATGATTTGTTGAAAAGTCTGTATTGACATAATTGAATATTTATGCCTTTATACCTTTGTCAAAAATCAGTTGGGTGTATTTATGTCAGCCTATTTCTAGATTCCCTATTCTGTTTCATTCATCTGTGTGTATAGTATTCCACCAATACAACACTGTCTTGATTACTGTTGGTACATATTTACTTGAAATCAAATAGACTGATCTCTCACACTTTATTTTCTTTTTCAAAATTACTTCAGCTTTTCTAGTTCTGTCTTTCCATGTAAACTTTAGGATATTGTCCATATCGACAAAAACTGTTGCTGGAATTTTATAGAAATTGCATTAAGCCTGTAAATCAATTTTAAGACAGTTAACAGTTTTGCTATGTTCGTCTTTCAATCTTTGAACATGGTATGTCTCTCCATTTATTTGTTTATTTTTTTCTCATAATGTTGTGTTGTTTTCAGCATATAAATACTATACATATTTTGTTTGATTTACACCTAAGTATTTCATTTTGTTGGAGCAATATTGTAAACTGCATTATAATTTCTGTGTCCACATATTCATTACAATTATAAAAGAAATACAATTATTTTTTCATCTTTATCATGTATCCTGAAGCCTTGAAGGACTCATGTATTACTTCTAGATTTTGTAATAGATTCTTTAGGATTTTCTATGAAGAAAATTATTTCACCTACAAATAGGAATTGTCTTATCTCTTCCCTGTGAATCTCCTTGACTTTTAGTTTCTTTCTTGCACCTGCTGGAAATTCTAGCACTATGTTTAATAAGAGTGTTCATGCAAAAATGTATGCATAAATGTTTATATCAGCTTTATTAATAATCTCTTTATTATTTTACCTATAATGTTTAGGGATTTTGGTTGTACTTAGTGGGAGGAACAGGGAAAACTGCATCTACTCCATCCATTTGCAAATGAAAATCAGTTCACCAAGGACCTTATTTTTAATTATATATATTTTTTGCCTACCCACTCAATTAATTGGCATTACCTTTAAATTACATCTTACAAGAATTCTCATTTTATCTCTATCTTCTTTACTTTGTGACTTCTAGTGTCATAGTGAAACAGGAGAATTCCTTGATCCTTCTCGAAGGATATGTGACAGGGGTGTGACTCATCTGTTCTCAGTGGACACTGCAGTGCACACTTAAACCCCTTTTGGGAGGGGAAGCATGCACACTGGCAGATGCAGGAGAATGGACAAGCATCCCTGAGTTCCGACTCCATGGCAGTGTCCAGGGGTAGGTGTCTGCAACTCCCAAAGCCCAAGTGGGTGTGTGTTACAGTGCGCTCTTTTAGCCTTGCTGTGCTGGGTGGCTTAAGTGTTAATCAGCTCAGTGCCCTCTTGGTGCCCAGGTCCTTCTCCAGCGTACAGGAAGAATTGGGTCACACAGGGACTTGAAGGATCAATGCAGGGTTTTTAGTGAGTGGTAGAGGTGGCTCTCAGTGGGATGGATGGAGAACAGGAAGCGGGATGGAGTAAGAAGATGATCTTCTTCTGGCATTTGACCATGAGAAGATGATGTTCCCCTGGAGCTGGGCCATCCAGCAGCTGATCTCCTTTCCAACCGTCCCAGCTAAACTCCTCTGGATGTTCAAATGCTCGATTCCTTCCCTCTGCTGCACTGTGCTGCTGTTCTTCTGCTCTTCTGTTCATCTCCTCATCTGCTTGTGAAGCTGGGGGTTTGGAGTTTATATGGGTACAGGATAGGGGGACTTAGTGGGCCAAAAGACAACTTTTGGACATGAAAACAGGAATACCTGTTCTCATTTAAGGCTGCAAGTTTCCAGGCTTGAGGGTGGGGCCTTTGCCTGGGAACCACCCTCTTCTACCCAGTGTTTCTCTGTCTCCTGTCTGTATTAATAGTTCAGACTATGTACATTTACCGCCTGGATAAAGAAAAGTTCATCACTGCAGTTTCAAACTTAAGCCTTCCTCTAATATAATCTGTCTTCCATGAGGTTTCTAGAGTTATTTTTCTAAAATAAAGATACAATAATTTCATTCATATAATTATATTTTTAAACTACCCTATATTTTTGTGTTTACATTAACTCTATCCCCAAATTATGTTCTCAACAGTTCCACTGAACACTCCTTACAAAGATGATTAAATCTGGGTTCTCAGAAGTTAAGTGCATTCTACATACTTGCACTTTTGCAAACTCCTCACTTTCGTCTCATGGTACTCTCTCCCTCCTTCCTGCTTTGGGCTTTTTGACCTTTCTAAACCGTACAGTGAAGTTCAAAGGTCACTTCCAAATCATTTATATTTCATTATCATCTATTGTTATGACTATAAGAACAATGTTAATATCTGATTTGTTTTTTAAAGGGGATATATGACTATTTTCTTCATCAAATTATAACCTACTTAAGGGAAAATGTTCCTTCAATGTCCATCCGTAAGTTTCTGGGATCTAGCATGTTGGTGTGCAAGAGAGGCTATCGATAAGCCTTTTTAAAAATGAATTTGTATTAATATTTTAAATGTATCAGGTTGCATCATATTCTCAAAGTTTGTTTTCCAATGCATAATTCATTATTCACAATAGTGAAACTATTTAAAAATTTTATTTATTTTCCTTTCCTC
The DNA here is from genome assembly GCF_003255815.1 of Theropithecus gelada. Taxonomy (NCBI): domain Eukaryota; kingdom Metazoa; phylum Chordata; class Mammalia; order Primates; family Cercopithecidae; genus Theropithecus; species Theropithecus gelada. The sequence goes on along the minus strand of NC_037671.1, from coordinate 93,198,488 downwards.
CATAATGGGATATTCTTCTATATATTCATTCTATAGTTTAGAAAATGCCTCCATTTTTTCACTGTTAATTCTACAAGAGTATTAAACTCATCTTAGTCGTGTGTGTGTGTGTGTGTGTGTATATGTAGGCTTTGATAGGAATAGCTGAACACCATGCCTGCCTATTAATTGTATTTATGAATTTTTGTTGACAAGTCAGACATTTATATGAGACCTAGGAACAAAAGCCATTGCATCTTTTTCTTTCTGTTCTACGTAAAGTCGAAGAGTACAACCCATTCTGAAGCATTTATTTTTTTCTTATCCCTATGCAAGAAGTAAACTATGAATAAAGTTTGTCTTTTCAAGCTAAACCAAGTGGTATTTTCTTTAAATTGGATACTTTGTGGCTTTTTTTTTTTTTTTTTTTTTTTGAGATGGAGTCTCGCTCTGTCACCAGGCTGGAGTGCAGTGGCGTGATCTCGGCTCACTGCAAACTCTGCCTCCCGGGTTCAAGTGATTCTCCTGCCTCAGCCTCCCCCCAAAACTGGGACTACAGGCACATGCCACCACGCCAGGATAATTTTTGTAGTTTTAATAGAGACAGAGTTTCACCATGTTGGCCAGGATGGTCTTGGTCTTTGACCACATGATCCACCTGCCTCAGCCTCCCAAAGTGCTGGGATTACAGGCGTGAGCCACCGCAACCTGCCACTTTGTACCTTTTTTAATTCAAAAGTACCTTTTAAAAGATATATTTGCCATTTTTTTTTAAATCAGCATGTCAAAATTAACTGATGGGCCTAACAGAAATTAAAATGCTCTGTTAAATTTTTATTGTAGATTACATATTGCCATATACAACTTCTCTTACAAGTAATAGCATTCCAGTTTTCTATCTCCTTTCAATTGTCATGCATTCTTTTGACTTGTCTCTTACGTAAATTATTTTCTTCTCCAACATATCTGGTGAACTCTCTTCAGTGTGTGGATGATATTAAATTTGTTGTTTCATTTAATGGGAAATTAACTCTGCAGTTTCTCTTGACAATGCTTTTATTGCCATTTAACCATTACTTAAACATTAAATCACAATTTTTAAACTTATTTTTCTATGCTTTGCTTTTTCATCCTATTGTGCATTCCTGGAAATCAACAGTATACAGTAGAATACAAATGCATGTTAATGAAATGACTTAAATGATATTTATACCCGAAGAACTCAGTAAATGGTCAATAGAGACCCAAAGGTTGTCTTTAAAAGCCTCTAGCAGGATCATTTTTTTTTTTTCTATTTTTGCCTTGAGAATATTGGCCAAATAACTGTTCAGAGTGTTTTTATAGTAATGAATATTCATATGGTCAGATCATATGATAGTTAAGAGCTTAGCTTTCTGGTCAGATGGTCTCCATTCAAATGTTTGCTAAACCATTCTTATTACTCCTATGATTGTGAGTAAATTGTTTAACCTTTCTAATATGTATTTGTAATGAAGATAGTAACATTGTTTTATTACAAAACAATAAAATTATACTGTACAATGTTGTGTTGAAGAAAAAGTCATCAAATTTTGCTTTGATCAAATTTCAGTGAATAAATTATACTTTTGAGAAATTTATCTTTCTGTACTTCCCTACTGTGAGGATGGAAAAAAGGCAATGTATGTAAGTAAGAAATAAACTTCTTACTTATGAGCATTTGATATATGCTTATAGCCTCATAGACATATGATAAATATTACTTGTTAATGATGTTTCTCTAAAGGTATTTTATTCTATTTACAAGTTACTATGTACAAACGATTAAAATTATTTGGTAGACTATTACCTGCTACTTCAGATCATTATTATTGTTTCTACTGCTACTATTCTAGGACATGATTATCGCACCTGAAACTTTGAAGACAGATGACGAAAGCCCCAGTTTTCAGGTATTTTTCCTAATGATACATGTATTATTATAAAGAGTCTTTAATATATCTTCAATATTGGGTATTATTAATCAACATAAAGTTGTTTCACCGTGTGTTATAACTGCTGAAATTGTTCATTTTATTTTCAACAACAATCTGCCTACATTTCTAGAACACATGTTCAAGTTCAGCAAATCCTCATTCTATGAAAGACTGTAACAGTAATAACACCACTCTCCTCAACTAATTTGCATTACCAATGCTGTGTTGAAAAAAATAGTACTATTCTCTTTGATCAAACTTTGGTAAACATTCTGTGCTTCTGTGGAATATATCTTACTGGCTTCCTTTATCTCATGGGCATGATTTTAGTTAGCGGGCAGGCTTTAGGGAAAGAACTTTGAAAGATCGTTTAAAGAATAAATTGTCTTTCTTCCTTGGCAACAGTCATCTTGTCTTTGGTCTAATCCTAAAGAAATTGATACTCATATTTCTGAAGGTTGTGTGAAAATTTACATCACTGCTGCTCTAGCTTAATCTTATTGTTTGTCATCCCTCTAGGTTAGTATGTGTCCCAAGTGTTTGCAGAAAATTGAAATAGTGAAAAAATACCAATTGAAAAAATGATTGCTATTATAGAGTATTAATCTGTGGAGTTCAAACTCATTAATCTAGATCACCTCCCTTTGAGAGAAAGGAAGCACATAGGACAATACAACTGAGATAAGCGTCAGATTGCCAAAAAAAAAAAAAAAAAAAAAAATTAAAGTCATATTAAAAAACTCCAAGGTTACATAATAAATCATAGTGGACTTTAAAAGTTTTGCTAAATTTCTAGCTTGCTTAAGAGGGATAGTGGTATTTCTTAAATCCAAATTCAATTTCTTTCGTTTATGGTGACTTACTGACTCGGGGATGAAAACTCCAGAAATTAAACACAGTAGTACTCATAAAAGGGGAAAAATCTGTTAATAAAATATTTTGAATTTCTCCATTCCATTGTAACTCTCCAGTAAGAAAAATAGAGCTTATTCCAAGAATATAATGTCTCTATGTGATTTTACTCCTTTTCTTTGTTGTTCAGATGTTACTCTTTGGAGATTTAGAAAAATACATATTGAGGACAGATGACATTTGTCGATAGAGCAGCTGTGACCATTTAGATGGTACAAAGGCATTTTTTAAAGCAAGAGTATATCTAACTTATCGGCTGAGTCCTCAATGACAATGATGAAACTTTGTAGCATATCGGGACAATGACAATATCATTGCCTACAATGTTTTATATAAGCTTCCCATAACTCTGCAGGAATAAATATATGGAGATCCTTGTGGAATCTAAAAAATAAATCTAATGTCAAATGTCACAGTCATAGCACTGAGAACATAAATAGAGTTTTGGGGAATTAAATAATCTGGTAAAGCGGCCGGCACGGTGGCTCACTCCTGTAATCTCAACACTTTGGGAGGGCAAGGTGGGTGGATCACGAGGTTAGGAGTTCAAGAACAGCCCGGCCAATATGGTAAAATCCTGTCTCTACTAAAAATACAAAAATTAGCCTGGCATAGGAGTGCATGCTTGTAGTCCCAGCCACTCAGGAACCTGAGGCAGGAATATCGCTTGAATCCAGGAGGTGGACACTGCAGTGAGCTGAGATCACATCACTGCACTCTAGCCTGGGTAACAGAGCGAGATCGTGTCTTAAAAAAAAAAAAAAAAAATCTGATAAAGCATATGTAACAACTTTGTCAGGAAAATTTTTTGACCAACATAAATGATAATATCTAGTGCCCAGATTTCCTTGGAAGAGCAAACTATTCTGAATAAAAGAGGAATGAGAAATTTTAAGTGCCTTAGAGGTTGAGATAGATGCATTTAATAGGGAAAATTTCAGAGGTAAAAGTCCCGTGGGCGACAAGTTCAAGACAAGACTAGAAAAACTGTCAATGTCTAAGGTGAAGTTTTGTTTTTAATTTGTTTATTTGTTTTTAGGATCATTTGCTGTGTTACATGTTTGATGTGAAACTTCTTCAAGGGTCATAAAAAATTTGCTTATATTCCCTTAATCTTTAATGTTTTCTTTGAAAATTCATAGAACCTTTAAATTTTGTGTCCAGTAGGCACATTGTAATGCAAAATCCAAATGATGAAGAGAGATATCAGCAATATATTTTGATATTAGAAAGTTTCCAGAAATGTAAACACACTTTCAATACTTTATGTTATACTAATATCTTTTTCACGGGAAAATTATGTTTTCTAATTTATTTTTTAAATTCAGACTGTTTGTATTTCAAATTATCAATTTTTTTGTCTAAATAATTGCAAAATATTCAAAATTCTTTCTTCAAATTTTTACTTACCAATTAAATATAATAATAGAGTTGAAAATAATTATAAGTAATAAAATATTTTAACCTTATTCTCTTCAGTATAGTGATATCCTGTTATAATTATAAAGGTTAAAAAAAAGTCTTACATGGCAAGGCTGAAGTACATTAATATCTTTATGAGGTTAATTAAATGAAAGTATTTGGTGAATGAATGTAGCTCTGTGTATGGGATGGAAGGCTGTCTAGAAAATGTATGTATTTATTATGTATTTGCTTATTTATTTTGTATTTATTTAAACTAGCTCTCACATCCAAACTTAATACCTAATTACTGTGTTTTAAGGGCAGGTTAGGGTATTAAATAGTTATTAATATGTTATTGATGACTTGAAATTCAGGTTGCTTGTTCTCAAGTATTTATTTTCTTAAAATAGTATTTAGTGGTAAATACTGAAGTTAACTGTTGAACTATGAGAAAATATAACATTGAAACTGAGTTTTTATTTCTTTATTATATTCAGACAAGTTTAGAGAAAGCAATTATTGGTGGAGAAGCTAAAAACACACAATATCAATATTTTCTCAGTTCAGGGTTAACGAAGAAAGAGTAAAGGAAAGTCCATTTAAGATCAGAAGAACAAACACTTTCGACAAGTGCACAGATTTCATGGAGTATACAGAGTATTCAGACTCTCTGTAGGTGGTTGCCAGATAGCTGTGCTTTTCAGCCTCTTCATAGATTTACACAAAATTACCCAGCTGTCTAACAACTAGCTGGTAGGATACTGCGTTTCATCATTTTTATGAGGTGTTGTCCATTTCTTACAACTCTTTACAGTTCTCTTAATCCTGGGTTTGTTTGCATACATGTAGTCGAGAAAAGTTTTTCTAAAATTAAGCTCTAGAAATCAAAGGCTTCATATCTTCAATTTCAGCTTGTCCTGTCTTTGTGTCTCAGGATACTCTATTTTTTCTGTTTTTTTTTTTTTTTTTTTTTTTTTTTGTTAGAGAGAGAGAGAGAGAAACAACTGCTATCTGCTATAATTAGATAATTTAGCTAAGGTATGAGAGCCTGAAGAGTCATATTAAGTGGTTATATTTTTAGCAAATAAACAAATTTCAAGCCTTTTTTGATGTTAATGACAGCCTTCTAAATCAGTAGCTGGGAGACACATGCTGCCCCAATGGGTAGAGCTTTGACTTCTTCTTCCTGCTGTAACCAAAGATGCTCCAATTAGATCCATTTTTATAATAAGCTTCTTAATAAGCTTTAATGTAAGTAAGTGTCCTATATATTAAAAACAAAAGTTGAAAGTGAATGTACTAAAGCAAATGGGCTATTATGTCATACAGAATTTAGGGCTCGGGCTCAGGAAACAAATTCCTTAGGTTCAAATCTTGGCTCACTCAAAACACTACACACACACACACACACACACACACCCCTACCTATCTAGTCCATAAACAACTATGAACAAGTAGTTTAACTTCTTTGTGTCTCATGTTTTCTATATAGAATGAGGTTATAACAGTACTACCTATCTCACAGAACTGCTTTGAGAATTAAATGCCTTAATGCCATATGCCATGTAGAGGACTTAGAATGATGCCTGGAAAAAATAATAAAATAATAAATAATGAATCAATACAATTTAGATATTACTAATCTTTGTATTGGCATTATCATTATATTTTCATCATTATACTCCTAGGTCCTTATCATATCTCTTCTTGTGTTGCCATTGGAGTAAATGTCTAATTCTCTTTATTAAATTGTAGGCGTGAAGAGCTGCTATTCTAATTGTCCTTCCAGGTAGCTAGTAGGGTTGAACCTTCTTGCTTTTGTTAGAAATTACCATGCGACTTTCTTTGTTGAGCAGAATGTTCAGGAATGAGTGAAAGTGTGCCTGTCACTTTCAGGCAAAAGCTTTAATATCAGTATATAATTTACTGAGTCCCCTTCCTGTGCCTTGTTGATGTGGAAGCAAGTGTTAAAATAGAGCTTCCATCAGCCTCAGAGGCTATGATGAGCAGATTCTATTATTGACCTGCATTAAACCTGCAGCAAAAGCAAGAAGTAACTTTTTGTTCCTTTAAGCTGCTAGAGTTTGGAGTTAGTCTGTCATCATAGCATAAATTAATCTATTCTGATTTATACAGGAGCTGGGTATTGCTATTCCTTCCCTTCTTTCCTTAACTCATTTAACAGAATAGTATTATGTCAAATAAATGAAATAAAATATCTTCAATAGAATAGTTGTTCATCATTGTATAATTCATGAAACATGTGAATTCCACAAACTACTATCTTCAATCAAAGGATTATTTTCACCTTGTGCTTGACATTTTAATATCAGTTAACTGTTGCCTAATCCTGCTTTTTTCATTTCATATCATCATAAATCCACCCTATAGAGCTGCTTTCATTGGTAAATTTATAGGGAATAGCAGTGTATCACTATAATACCATACTTTGACATTTATTTCCTTGGAAATGACAATGAAAGAGCAATTGTTTACTTGATATAATGAAAATATTATGTTTTTCTTCTTTTTATATATATTCTTAGCTGCAGAAAGGTGGATATGTTCTGGTCCTCAAAAAAATGGTATAATTTCTTTTTTTTCTAAGTGCTAAATTAAGATTTTAGAAAATAACAGGGCTGGATAGATTCAGTTAGATTCAATGTGGGGTGGGGACGGAGTATTAATGTAATTGAAAAGCTCTGGGAAAGAAGGAAAAGTTTGAGAACAGGGATTGACTTCCAGAAAATTTATTGATGCAGCTTTCTAAAACCTTAGAGATTTGTATGTTCCTGTTTGTACACACTGAAGACCAGCAGACGCTACTTTCATGAAATTCTGTTGGGGAGAGTGTAAAGAGACAACACAACACTTTTGGTGAGATAAAAAAAGTTCTACTGGAGATGCTGTGAAGGGCAAATAGTGTATCTTCTGTGCTATTGGCTAATATTTTAATGGATTTTTATGTATTCAATTTTTTCATTACATTGTGATTTCTCTGGATACAAGAGTCTGCATCTTGTTCACTGCCATTTCTTAATTTCATAGAACATCTTAATTTCACTAGCACATCTAGCATAGCTTCGAAACCTAGTTAAAGTTAATTTTACTAGGTTAAATTAGTAATTGGAAAATTAAAGATATTCATTTATACTTTAATTTTTATATGTTTTTATTCCACAACATATAGTTATTGTTTTGCAGTGTAACTTTTATATTTATCAACAGTTTTTCCTTTGAATCCTTATAATTGTCTGCATGTCCATGTTTATATTTGGAGTAGTTTTCTCAACTACTATAAATGATTATTTTTTTGACCCCATGAATAATTTGGAAGTATACTAATAAATTTTCAGATATTTGAGAATTTTCCAGAGCTCTTCCTTTTACTGGTTTCTAATTTAATTTCATTTTTAATGTATTGAAGCTTGCTTTATTGCAAATAATTTTGTCTATCTTGGTACATGTTCTATGTACACTTGAAATGAATCTGCATTCTGATGTTTTTGGCTGGAGTGTTCAGCAAAGTCAGTTAGTCCCAAGATGAATTAACCCTTTTTAATCACATGAAAGGATTGTCTGGTTCTATAAACATTTTGAAATATTTTTTCTAGTTCTGTGAAGAATGTCATTGGTAGTTTGATAGGAATAGCATTAAATGTGTAAATTGCTTTGGGCAGTATGGCCATTTTACTGATATTGACTCTTCCTACCCCTGAGGATGGAATGTTTTCCCATTTGTTTATGTCGTCTCTGATTTCTTTGCGCAGGGTTTTTAAATTCTCATTGTAAAGATCTTTCACCTCTCTGGTTAACTGTATTCCTAGGTCTTGTATTTTTTTTGTGGCATTTGTGAATGGGATTTCATTCCTTATTTGGCTCTCAGCCTGGCTGTTATTAATGTATAGGAATGCTAATGATTTTGTATGTTGATTTTGTATCCTGAAACTTTGCTGAAGTTGTTTATCGGGTGAAGGAGCCTTGGGGTCCAGACTATGGAGGTTTTCAGACAGAGAATCCTGTTGTCTGCAGGGATACTTTGACTTCCTTTCTTCCTACTGGAATGCCCTTCATTTCTTTCTCTTGCCTGATTGCTCTGGCCGAGACTTTCAATGCTATGTTGCATAGGAGTTGTGAGAGAGGGCATCCTTGTCTTGTGCCAGTTTTTCAAGGAACATGTTTCCAGATTTTACCCTTTCAGTAAAATGTTGGCTGTGAGTTTCTCATAGATGGCTCTTATTATTTTGAGGTATGTTATTTCAATACCTAGTTTATTGAGAGTTTTTAACATGAAGCGATGTTGAATTTTGTCAAAAGCCTTTTCTGTATATACTGAGATAATCATGTGGGTTTTGTCTTTAGTCCTATTTATGGGATGAATCATATATATTTATGTATGTTGAACCAACCTTGTATCCTAGGGTTAAAGCCTACTCGATCATTGTGGATTTCCTTTTTGATATTCTGCTGAATTTGGTTTGCAGGTATTTTGTTAAGGATCTTTAGATCAATATTCATCAAATATATTGGCCTGAAGGTTTCATTTTATTGTTGTTTCTGCCAGATTTTGCTATCACAATAATGCTGGCCTCATAGAATGAGTTGGGGAGGAGTCCCTCTTCAGTTTTTTTGGAATAGCCAAAGCAATTCTAAGCAAAAAGAATTATGCAGTAGGCATCATGTTACCCAACTTGAAACTATGCTATAGGACTACAGTAAACAAAACAGCATGGTACTGCTACAAAAACAGACACATAGAACAATGCAACAGAATAGAGAGCCTGGAAATAAGTACACACACCTGCAACCATCTAATCTTTGACAAGGCTGACAAAATCAAACAATGAGGAAATGATTTCTTATTCAATAAAATGGTGCTGGGATAACTGGCCAGCCACATGCAGAAAATTGAATCTGGACTCCTTCCTTACACCATAGGCAAAAAACAACTGAAAATGGATTAAAACTGAAATATAAAACCCAAAACAATAAAAAAAATGGAAGACAACCTAGGCAGTACCATTCTGAACGTATGAATGGGCAACATTTTCATGACAAAGATGCCAAAAGCAATCACAACAAAAGCAAAAATTGACAAATGGTATCTAATTAAATGTAAGAGCTTCTGCACAGCAAAAGAAACTACCAACAGAGTCAACAGACAACCTACAGAATAGGAGAAAATATCTGCAAACTATGCATATGTTAAAGATCTAATATCCAGCATCTATAAGGAACTTAAACAAGTTTACAAGAACAAAATAAATAACCCCATTAAAAAGCGTGCAAAAAACATGAACAGACGTTTTTCAAAAAAAGACATATATGTTGCCAACAATCATATAAAAAAAAGCTCAACATCGCTGATCAATAGAAAAATGCAAATAAAATCCTAATGAAATACCATCCCATAACAGTCAGAATGGCTATTATTGAAAGACAAAAAATAACAGATGCTGGCTAGGTTGTAGAGAAAAGGAACACATACACACTGTTGGTGGAGTGGAAATTAGTTCAGCTATTTTGAAAGGCTGGTAAGTGGTAATTAAGGTGTTAATTCCTCAAAGAGCTAAAAACAGAACTACCATTAAACCTAGCCATACCATTACTGGTATATACCCAAAAGATTATAAATCATTCTGCCATAAAGACACATGCACATGTATGTTAATTGCAGCAGTATTCACAATAGCAAAGACATGAAGTCAACCGAAATGCCCATCAATGGCAGATTGAATAAAGAAAATGTGGTATCTATACACCGTGGAATACTATGCAGCCATAAAAAGAAAGAGATCATGTCCTCAACTCAATTATGAGAAAACATGGACACAAAAAGGGGAACAACAGACACTGGGGCCTGCTCAAGGGTGGAGGGTTGGAGGAGGAAGAGGATCAGGGAAAGTAACTATTGGGTTAACAACTAGGCTTAGTACCTGGGTGATTACATAATCTGTGCAGCAAACCCTTGTGATATGAGTTTACCTGTATAACAAACCTGTACACGTATCTTTGAACCTAAAATAAAGGTCTTAAAAAAGGAAAGATGAAAAAAAAGATGGTTTGTATTCTTGGTAAAATTATTTGGTCTAAAATCTACTTTCTCTAAAAATAATATAGCTTATTCAGCCTTATTTTTTAAACTTGCATTATCATATTATTTCTTAATTCATCTCCTTTTTACCTCTGACTTATTTGTATCTCTATTCTTAAAGTGTTTTTCTCGTAGGCAAGAAATAATTGGATATTTCTCTTTTCTCAGTTTTACCTCTGACTTTGTACTGCAGTTGTTTAGAGCATTTCTTTACCATTAAATTATTGAGATGGTGAGATTTAAGTCTTTTATTATGTCGTTGATTTTCTATTTGCCTCATACAGTTTTTGTTCTCTTTTCTATTTTGGTTGCTTTCATGTTAATTGATTGTCTTCTAAAGTTTCCCCTTCCTGGCCTAATAGTTTTAACTTTTATTTTGTTATTTTAGAGGTTGGGTTGGGATTTATATGTAAATTATCATAGCTTACTTTCATTTGATATTATGACATTTCATGTATAGAAAAAGAACTCCTCCAGCCTATATGTTATCATTTCCACACATTGTGTATTTAATATGAACACCACACTACATCTATATTATTATTTAAATAGACTATTTTGTTTAAAAATATTATATAGTAAAAAAATTATACACACTTGTCTTCGTAGTTACCATTTCTAGTGCCTTTTGTTTCTTGTAGAAACACAACTCTGCACTTTTTTTCTGCCTGAAGGATTTCCTTTAACATTTTTCATAGTGTGGATCTGCTAAATATAAATAATTTCAGATTTTATACGTCTGAAAAAGTATTTGTTTTGCCATCAATTATAAAAATACATTTTATACTGTGTATAGAATTCTGTGTTGACATGTTTTCAATAATTTAAGAGTATCTCTCCACTGTCTGCTTTTGTTGCATTTTTCCAATGAAAAAGCTGCTGTCAATCCTATCTGTGTTTTCTGTAGATAAAATGTCTTTTTCTCTGGTTCCTTTAAGGTTTTTCTTCTACATTTCTGATTTTGAGCAATTTGATTATGATGTTCCTTGGCTTAGTTTTATTTTTATTTCTTGTGCTTGGGGTTTCTTGAAATTCTTAGAGAACTTAGGGTTGTAGTTTTATGGAATTTTAAAATATTTCAAGCATTATTTCTTAAAGTATTTTTTCAGCCCATATTCTTCTCCTTCAGGGATGTCAACTACACTATATTAGACCACTGGAAATGTTCAACGGGTCAATGACGCTCTTTACACTTTTTTAAAGTTCTTTTCTATCTCTGTGTTTCATATTAGATTGTCTATTGCTATGACAAATTCAATTTAAATTCAGTAATATATTCTTCTGTTGGTACTTACTGCATTCTTAAGACATTTTATAATTTAACAGCAATCTGTAAGAAAGGATTTAAAATTTAAAAGCAAATCATAAAGGGTTTATTTCTGTTGATATATTAAAATACTCATTGAATACTTACTATTAGCCAGAAAAAATTATATTAAACATTTTAAAAATTACAAATATAAGTTTACACTTAAATTTTCTTATATTCAAAAGAAAGTTGGAAACAGGTAAAGCAAGAAATTTTTAGATTTGAAACTTGAGACTATGAGTTATTTTACAGAGCTAGAGAATTATTAATTATAAATAGAAACAAGAAAGGAAATGTTCAAACTGGAAAAAAGTACTAAAAAAATTACAACCGATTTAGTTAATTAAAAAAATGTGATTCAGTTCAAAAATCATGTATTAAATGCTTACTTTTGCAAGTTACTCTACTAAGCACTGGTGAGGGGGAACGCACAATCTCTACCAGTATTTATCATTAATATGAATGGAGTCATTTTTACCCTTGTATTTCACATGAGTACATTTTACTTTTGTTCCTAAAAAAATCAAGTATTTAGGGAGAGCTCTCATATACCATTTTGATTCTGTGAAGAATTTTTAAAATGTTTATAAAGTTTTGTGTTGAGAAATGGTGATAAGAACTTAATCTCTCAATTATGACATCAACATCATTAATATCATATATTCAAATTCATTTGTGTTAGTCTTTTATTAACACTTATCTGAGTAGTCTAACTGCCCATCACTCTTCTCATTCTCGAGAGTAGTTATTTGGACTACTTATTTTTCAACATGCTGTGTCTTATTATATAACATACTTATATAATAAGTATATGCTTATTTCTCAGCATGATGAAGTCTCTTCTACCTAACTGAATAGGAAAACTGGACCAAAAACTCCAATGTTTAATTAAAAAATTATTTCATCTCATAAGCATTCTATGGCAACCTTCTGTTGGCTTAGATTCTTACTTCCTTAACAATACCTTTTATTAAAAAGGTCTCATTTTGTTTGTTTTGAGAGCTTTATTGGGAAGTTTCATTTAGAAAAACTCAAGTAATTCAAACCCAAATCTGGAAAAGTATGGTGGGTAAATTTTTAACAGTCAAATTGACACAACCATTAGTCAAGAGATTAAGCCAAGTTCATTATTCATCCTACCTATAAATTTTAAAGTTATGTAACATTTGATCAACTTAATTTGTGATTGATGTAGTCTACTTAAAATATTTTATATAAAGTAACAGTTTATTAATAATTTACATCATACTATTCCACATTTGAATAATTCAAATTTACCTACAACATAAACACACTGAGTTGTAGTTATGGCACTTGTTTTATGTCACTGTATCTATCTAAAAAATAGGCCTGTGTCATTCCCAAAGATGGGACATTTTTTCATGTAAATATCACCAAAACTGAAAACCAAAGCTGAGACAGCGTAAGTGCTGAGTAATTGCTGAATGACTTAAAAGGCAAGGATAATCATACCATAAAGCAATATAATTGTTTGAAATTATAGGCCGGGCGCGGTGGCTCAAGCCTGTAATCCCAGCACTTTGGGAGGCCGAGACGGGCGGATCACGAGGTCAGGAGATCGAGACCATCCTGGCTAACACGGTGAAACCCTGTCTCTACTAAAAAATACAAAAAACTAGCCGGGCGATGTGGCGGGCGCCTGTAGTCCCAGCTGCTCGGGAGGCTGAGGCAGGAGAATGGCGGGAACCCGGGAGGCGGAGCTTGCAGTGAGCTGAGACCCGGCCACAGCACTCCAGCCTGGGTGACAGAGCAAGACTCCGTCTCAAAAAAAAAAAAAAAAAAAAAAAAAAGAAATTATCTTACATTCTTCATAAGAGAAAAAGAAGGAAGGAAGGAAGGAAGGAAGGAAGGAAGGAAGGAAGACTTACAATCAAAGAATTTATAGAAAAATATAAAGAAAATGTGTATGCTTGTATGAATATGTGTTTATATTTTATGCATGTGTTTATGTGTGTCTGCATATGAGTTTCTGCACTGGCAGATGCAAAATATTCATGTTGACTGATTATTAAACAAAATCAATTTTTAACATTTTAGATGCTCTATTCCTTTAAATATAACTTTTACATTTTTTAAGAACAGCATAATTTCGTTGACGCCAAGCATTGTAAACTATCTCATTTGATTTTACACATGGAAAGTATTTTTAAAATAAGTCATGATATACATTTTTAACAACTTGTCAATTTATTATTTATGAATTCTAGATTTTAAAAAATTTAGGAAAATGATTACAGCAAGTCAGTACACATATCAGAATTATTTTCTAATCTCCATCATAATTGCTGAAACAAGGATATAGAAATGGGATTAGAAAATATTATAAAAATTAAATATTTTCTTATGTTATATGCTAATCACAAAAATACTTTGCTATTATAGACAGATTGTATAAATGTGATTACTTAGATACTAACTGTATAGAAAATTAATGTAGGTTTTCTTCTTTATTACCTGTTTTTTCAGATCAAACTCATAAAAGATTTTTAACTTGCTGTACACACTCATAATTGCTTAAAAATATTATTTAAAATACAAAAGCATTTTTGTTACCTAGAACCACATATTAGAAGAATATCTCATAAAATAATAGGTATGTCAAATTAAAACTTATTTGTATGTACTTTTCAAATATATCTACCTGCCTCTTTTTATTAAAATTACTAAATATTTCAGTTGGCAGAATTATAAACCCTATCAGGCCACATTCTTACTCTTTAATTTTGTGACAGATGCCAAACCTATACTCTAAAAATAGCATTGTGGATTTCTTGGAAAGTATGGAGAATTGAGGGCAATAATAAATCTCCCCATATGTGATTCTCTTTGCCATCCAATTGTATAGACTTGGGGATTTTTTTTTCTCTTGGGTGGAAATTTAAGTCCAATTTAGGATAGGAGGGAAGACCCATATGATAATTTTTTATATTTTTTAAGTGGCAAAATACAAATCTTCAAATTAAAATGAAGTGCATACCTCAATATTATAAAAATGTTTTGTAATTAACTGCAGTCTTTGAGGATAAATTTGTTTATATAAAGGTCCAGGAAAGTTTATGGAAGTAGAATTGGTCTTGGTTGGGAGTTGGCAGAAAAACATTTGACAGTGGAGTTTTGCCCAGAACTTTGCTGTAGGATTTTCAGCTAATTAAATAAAAAAGGAAAAAAAAAGAAAGAAAAGAAATATGATATTGGGACATTTGTAATTCAACCATTATAAACTTCTTTTCTTTCTCCTTTCCATGCTCTCTTACCCATGGACAAATGCCATATGCCATTAAGAAAATTGGCTCTTTAGGTTGGATATTATCCAAAGCCCCAATGTATAAAGATGGAAAATAAATAAATACTGGAGCCAGGATGTTACACATCTTATCTTTGGAGAATTATTAACTCAGAGATACCATATGTGATGGCTGTCTATGGTTTGCATGGTCAAGATCATTATTAAGCATACTGAACCTCCAACACTAATTCTAGTGTCATGAATTCCATTTAAAAGCAACTCTTCTACAGTCAGGTTCTGGCAAAACTTCAAAGCTAACATTCAAAGTCGGAAAGCTTAAAACCGTGCAAGCTTATTTAGATTCCTTAAATGGTCTGGTTTAGGAGATTTCTGGGCATTTGAAGCTTTGTAAGCCATTGCAGAGTGAAAAAAGTTAATCTGTGTGGCTACATTTTCAATAATGTGACATTAGATTCATTTCAAAGGCTTTTCTTCTTGGGTATCAAGCCACAGTCAGGATTTCTCCAGGGTACAGAATACAGGCTCTTCCTTCCTTATTTATTTATTTTTAATGAAAGGATTGCTCGTCATGCTGAGGATTATATAGTCGAAGACTGAAGATATCTGTGTTTTTTGTTATACCAAAAGAGAAAAAAATTGGTTGTTTTCTTAAAAAAAAAAAAATGCCTGTAACAATAGCAGTAAAACTGCATTTTAAGGCACAAAACTCCTAAAAATATAGGTGAACAATAGAATAAAACTAATGTGTGATTATAAGGGCTATGTCAATATGATATTTGAAATTAAAATGCTAAATATTCATTCTTCCTCTCTCTCTCATTTAACATCTTCTGAAAGAATCTAGTTTTCTAAGTTAGCAGAATGCATAAGGTAAACATTTTAAAATCATTGACTAGGCTGTTTTTCTATGTAATTATTTCAATATACATTTTTAATATTAGACAATTTAAGGAGTATGAACAAAAAAATAAGATCCAGAATAGCCAAGAAATGATACATAAGTATTTTTAAAATTTATTTATATTTTAAAAGAAAAGAAAATTTGACATACTTTATCAATTTTTCCCCCCTCTGGGTACTTTTCTCCCTAAAATAGTGAGAATCTCCCATCAAAATATTTAATTACTATGTAATCAAATCTATACAGTGGCCTGATATTGTGCTCAGCTACAATCCCTGCATTCAGACACATCTGTATGTTTGAAAAAAATCAAAATAGCAACTTAAAAAATTGATACATTTAGATACATATCCAGCCTTGAATTTGTGTGTGTGTGTGCACGTGTGCTTTAAATAGTAAATTATATCATATCTTACCAACTTGATTATAAGTGTCTAGATGACAGCAACTTCATCATAAACACATTTTCTTCTCTGTGAGTAACTTTCACAATATTTCCCACAAAATAGATTAATTTTAAGGCTGTTTTGGATAAATGGACATATGAAATAATGTATTAATTATTGAATTTTGACAATTATTGGGAGATTCACATTGTTGATCCCAAACCCAAATTGAAAATTAAGTTCATTATGCATTTCTTTTTAAATTTTTGATTTTTACTTTCCAAAATAAAGCACTTTATATTGCTTTTCTGAATGTTAAGAAATAGCCTTAGCAGGCATATATACACATATATATATATATAGGTCACTGTCAGGGGAGGGCAAGAAGAGGAACTTGTGTCACAGACTACTCTTATTCACTGGTGAACTTGATCACTTGGGCAGGGTGCTCACAGCTTGTTTGTGGGGATGTTGAGGAGGCAAGAAAAAAAGAAAGAAAAAAATATGAAGTTTAAAAAATGTACAGTACAATATAGTAGGAAGCTATTAAAAAGGCAATGCCCATTTTTATATCATTTGTCAATTCAGATTCATCTCTGCCCCTTCTACCATCTCTGGGAGGAAGCCAAAAGTTTGGATCTCATAATCTCTTTTCACTACAGTTCCAGGTTGGATTCTGATGGCAAAAGAGGAGAGCCCTCATTTTCTAGAGGCAGATATACACAAGCATCCTGTAGCACTGAATGCTCCACCTGAGGATCACCCACTTATGTGCTGAGGCAGCAAAGATCTTTGGCAGCTTGCAGGTGGCTCTAGGCATTCCCTTCAGAATCTCCATCCCTGATGCTGCCATATGGCTTTAATCACTGATGGAAGCTTCTTTGCAATTGCTGCACTTCCAGATTGCCTGAAAGTGGCCTTCTAGTCTTCACTCTCCCAGTGCTTTGAGCAGCCCTTAAGCTTATGAATCCCTATAATGCATCTTTTTCTATTCCAATATCCTAGTGAGACTTCTATTTCCTTAATGGCATTCTGAATGTTTCATATAGTTACAGCATACATTTATATCTGCAGACATGGCAAGATGTTCACAATATATTATTAAGTGGAAAAAAATAAGATAGAATAGTATGCATAAACTGGTACTGCTTTCTTCTTCTCTTTTTATAAATTTTTAATTACAAGCATTGAAACATCAAAGCGTATGTGCCACATTGACCATGTTGTTAATGGTAGTTACATTTTTATTTTCCCTTTAGATTTTTTTCATTTTTGAACACTTAACATGGAAAAATTGTTCAATAAAAATGAAAGAAAAAATTCATTAACAGTTCTAAGACATAGTTTACTATAAATATAAACAGTACTGTTTTAATTTAGAGAAGTAAACTGGGGAATGTGCTAAACTGGAATATTCAGCCTGGATTAGCCTGGTAGTAATAGATGCTCATTGAGAAAATCCTTGTGTATTATCAATTTATTTCTGATTCCTGGACATAAACTCTTTCTGTGGCAAATTTATGATAAATAAAAGTAAATCATAATTCAAATAAGGTGATTTCACAAACATGTTTCTTTTCAATGCTGAACAAAACTGAGGTTAGAGATAAATATCTGTCCTGAACTGCCAATCTTCTTATAAACTCTTGAAAATTTTGAGTTTTCCTTTGTTGTTGTTTTACTTTACAAAGTTGGAAACAATTATCTTGTTTCCAAAATGATTAATTTGTTTTGAAATGTAAACAAGAACATGGATACAGACTTTTAAAATTTCTTCCTTCTTCCTTACTTATAAATTATTGAAAATCAATTTTATTTTTTCTGTTAATTTACTTAATAAATTAAATAATCTCATGCTCCTTTGGTCCTTTTTTTTTTTTTTTTTTTTTTAGTAAATCAGCCCTGAAACCAAAAATCTCTAAGGACTATACGGTTTCAGTAGGTATCTAATAAAAAACAAAACAATCTCTGTCATAACAAAATAAAGTTAAGCTGTTATTCTGACTAACATTTAAAAGATAAATCTGAAAATATTTCTAAAGATAAAGTTCTTTAAAAATCTAATTAAATTATGGCATAATTATAGTATAACCATTTTTAGTAAAACAGCATAACTGTTGACTAAATCACTTGAATTGAAAACTTGTTTTCTTAATTTTTTCCCATTTTCCCCTTTTTTGGAATTTTTATATATATTTTATAACCACTTTGCAGACTAATTTCAGAAGGGTTTTCTTTAAACGCTAGGAAGAATGAAATGAAATGAATACTTCTTGTGCTCTAAAGCAAATTAGTGTCCACTGTATTCTGGAAGAGCAAAAAGGTCTATTGTTAAGTGAGGTGCTATTTGCAAAACCTAGGAGATAAGAGAAGCTCTTTGTTGTGGTAGGAGGAGCCTGACATTTCAGCAAGAAAGTATTTTAAATATCAAAAGTGTATGTAGGAGTTAGCTGGAAAGCAACATAACTATGCTTCAACTATGTTTCTGCTTTTAATGCCAGAAACATAGTTGAAATACTTGAATATTCTTTTTTGTTTAGGAGAAACAGAGCCCAAATGGCAACCTAAAATGGACCCATTAGCTGGAAACAGAGCTGAACAAATTTAGTTGTGTGTGTATGTGTGTGTGCGTGTCTGACATTTTGCTGATAATGATGGATAAATTCTAAAATAATTAACATAGAATTAAAATATATTAAGGATGAAAGCTAGTTAAATCGTTTAAAATAAATGGAATATATAACCTCAAGTACATATGACTTGCTAAATGAAGATAAAAATAATCACTAGGTGTCAAGGACTATAATTTTAATCAGATTCATTCTAATAACACCAAAAATGTACTAAAATGTAAATATTAAAACAGAATTTAGAGGGAATCATGACAACATATTTTAAGAAAGCTGCTGTTACTGGTGTTAATGAAATAAAATGTAGGTGTGTTTAAAATTATCATTGGAATTGACTACTAATGATTTAGCACAATGCCCTGACACACCACAGAATCCATGTGGGAACTCTCATTTTAATTCCTTCATGCACCAGAAAGTTCATCAGTGGATGCAGAGTCAAATGAATGCCCTCGCCATTAGGTTAACACGACCAAAGTGAAGTGGTTTTATTTTACACAGTGAAAACTAGAACAGTGCTCACACAACTGCTGACATGCAAACAGTTTACATAACTTACTAACTCGAAACGTCTATTCAAATAGCAAGGGCAGTATCTCCATGTTTCAACTGTTTGACACAATGATGGATTATTTATTTACTGAACAGCACTGGTGGCCAGAAAATCTGATTTCCATGCATGAAATCCATGAAACCTCAGCCACTGAACAGTTTCTTTTACATGTGGCAAAGGTCATCTATCAAGGGATTTTCTCACGTTTTGTGTGATTGGTCATGCCTCATTTCCTTGAAGAAAATATGATTTCCCTAAAGTCTGTGCATTTTAAAAAGACTCACAAAAGACCCAGAAAGTTATTTCCTCTCTGTTTGTGATAAGCACAGAATATAGAGGCTAACCTACAGGGAAAGACAAGCAACTGTTTGTAGCTAGAAACCCTATTTAATCCTATCATTAAGAAGTCTTAGCACTCACCAGGTATAAAAGGACTGCAAAATTAGACACTTAACCTTGTCATTTAACCTTGCAGAGCTTAATCTGCATTCCAACTTTAATAAATATATCCCATAGACCTATTCTTATATAGTAGAAAGGATTTGTTTCAGATAGTGTATTTCAAACTTACAGCCATTTGGTGAATGGCTGTGTGAAGATTTGACAACCTTAAAAATACTGAAAATCATTATTTCCATTTTTGACCTGAAAAATCAATGAGAATGAACATTAAGAGATTATGTTTTTAGTAAAATTTCTAAGAACAGTAAATATAAAGCATGGTGAAAATCAAGAGCAATTTAAAGAGTACTGGGAACAGACTAGGACATATACTTGGAGGTTGAAAAAGCAAAACAAAACCCTACTGTTCTAACTTAATTATATTTATAAAATATTCCTTGGGTCACAGTTCAAAAGTATCTTAGAGTAGTGCAGATGTACTAAATCTATTAATGAACCTAGGTTTTGTCTAAAAAGTTCCAGATATTGAGTGGCTATTCTGTATAACTATAAACACCTCCAGATTCCTTCATTGTGGAGGGATGGGGGCATGTGTTCAATAGAGGCACTGAAGCAGGAAGGTCAGGAATAATCTCTGATTATTAATATGATTGTGATACATCATGAAGACAACAGCTATAGAAAGTCAACATAAGGATACGGCAAATGATAAGACTGTGTCAGATACTGAGCAGAGCATAAGATACCATCCAAGTAGCTTGGTTATGAATCTACTGAAGATCTGGCTTTACAGCCCCTGATTATACAGGCTCTTTTCAAGGCCTTGTATATGGGTTTGAATTAGTAAGTTTGAATTATTTTTCATAAAGAAAATATCCCCTAATTGCATAAGTTTTATGCCCTCAAAATATTAATCATCCACTTTCCACCATACCTGGATACAATAAATTTCTTTTTCTATTTTTAGCTCCCTATGTAGTAACACATGCATTTGTCCAACCACGTCTATTCAAAGTTAGATTTGGAGGATGACAAACAGGAGGTTGGGAAAATTATATCGTGCATAACATTTTTCAGCTTTCTCACAACAAATGTGTATGTGTTTGTAAATGTGTGCAATATTGAGTTAAGTTTAACTTGTATAGATATCTTTTTAGGAACAAAAGATACAGTCTTGAAAGACACCATTACAGTTAAAGTTCTGCTTTAAGAAAGTGGTGCAAAAGTTACATTTCTTGAGGGAGTTACAAGAGAAGGGTAGAGAGTTTTACAAGCAGATGAAAGTATCTCCATGTGTTACTATCCTCTTTCTCTTGCTGTTTTCATCAAAAATAATATATTATGGTTTAGGGGAAGTGAAAATTTACTTCTAACTCTCTTAGGATCTCTGACTGGGCCTGTGAATTAATTTGGCATAAGGTAGATTAGCAGGAGAAAAACATACAAGTAACTGTATTTAACATTAGTTTTATATGACATGGAACTCTCAAAAGGAAATGTCCCCCAAAAGTGGTAAAACCTAAATGCTTTTATATTAGTGTAAACAAAGAGAGGCAACTGTGGGAAAGTAAGTAACTATACTTACTAAAGTATAGCCTATAGAGGAGGCTAAAGGAGGACAGGAATTATTTTAACAGCCTGTTTTTACAGAATTATCTTGACTAAGACTCCTCCTTGAAGAATATTAATTTTTTCCTTGGTATAGGTAAGGCATCTTTCACTTGGGATTTTGTATCTCCTCTTTTCAAGAGAAAGGGGTAGATTAGAACGCCATTCTTATACCTGCTGTTTTTGAAGTGCCTTTATCTTAAAATAATCCTTATGCCAAAGTGTCATATTCTGCCACTCTTCAGTGAGATTTGGAGAAATGACTCCTAATTTCTTAATTTTATTTATGGGTCTTTCTTGGTCATGAGCTTCTTTGATGTGCCAAAATTAATTAAAAAATGAAAATGCAATATTTTTATGTATACACAAAGACACACACACAAGCCCACACACATATATACTGTCTTTGGTTAAGTTAATAAATTTTTACATGTATGGTCATGTGTGCACGTGTATTTGTGTGTGTGTTTGCACATCATTGAGACTAAATGTCAACTCAAGGGAATGTATATAAAAACATAATTCATCTACTACTAATTTTGAATAATTGACCTGTTTTGTAATGACAAGTAGTGATTTGACTGACTTCCATTAGACACATATATCATGGATCAACTAATGCTGAGATCAATGATAGGAGCACTGAGTTATTTTTATTAATATTTTTTGAATACTTTATAATGTAAAATGTTTCTGACATCTTTCCTAAATCATAGGGGTCATTTCTGAGCCTTTTCTTATAATACTTTTATTTTTAATGTTGAATTCTTTTCAAATGTGTTAGTCTTGAGGAAAAGAGAATACTGGAAAATGAGCTACAAATAATTAGAACTTTTTTTTTTCTTTTCTGTTTCTTTTTCTTTATTTTATTTTATTTTATTTTGGACAGGATCTCACTCTGTCTCCCAGGTTGGAGTTCAGTTGTGTGATCATGGCTCACTGTAGCCTCTACCTCTCTAGACTCAAGCAGTCCTCTCACCTCAGCCTCCCAAGTAGCTGGGACTACAGGCACACTCCCAGTTAAATGTTTTTGTTTTTCACAGACGTGGTTTTGCCATGTTGCTCAGGCTGGTTTTGAACTTCTAGGCTGAAGCTATCCACCCACCTCACTCTCCCACTCTCACAAATGCTGGGATTACAGGTGTGAGCTACTGTACCTGGATGGAATGTTTCTTTAAACTATTCTAATATTATGCTTATTTTAACTATATTCTCAATATTTTGTAAATTGGATTGATTTTTTTGATAGTAAATTATTTTTCTACTTAATGCTTTAGCACTTGTTGCCATGAATATTTTAAGTGACAAACAAGTTTTTACCATTGTTAGTATGAAAGCAAAATGCAGCTTTTGCATTATGGTGATATCCCTCACCTATAAAAGTATGTCTTTCTGGACGGATGCAGTGGCTTACGCCTATAATCCCAGCACTTTGGGAGGCTGAGGCGGGTGAAACACCTGAAGTCAGGAGTTTGAGACCATCCTGGCCAACACAGTGGAACCCCATCTCTACTAAAAATACAAAAGCTAGCCAAGTGTGGTGGCAGGCACCTATAATCCCAGCTACTTGGGAGGCTGAGGCAGGAGAATCACTTGAACCCCAGAGGCAAAGGTTGCAGTGAGTCAAGATGGCGCCACTGCACTCCAGCCTGGGAGAAAGAATGAAACTTCACCTCAAAAATAAACAAATAAATAATAATAATTAATTAATTTTTTTAAAAGTGTGTCTTTCTGTAGAAATAATAGTATATGTACTTACGGATTTTCCACTTCTTAAATGTAAATGTGTTTGAGGTTATGTGTTTTTTAAATTATGAAACACATTATCACGTTAGTAAACAGATTTTTTAATAGAAACTTTTACATAAATGGCATGAGTTTATTAGAAATACTGTAAAGAGTTACAAATGTGTTCATTCAAAGAACTCTTTGGTATTTATTTTCAAATATAATTCCTACTAAAAGTAGGTGGGCAGTCTTTTTGGTGCTTTATTATTCACTTCAGTTACATTATGAACAAATGAATATTTTCTGTGATTTTTTTATGAATTTTCAAAATGAATAATTACTGCTTGTTCTAAATTTCTGACAGTGTATGTATTTTTAAAAATCAATTGCTATAATATTAATATCTAGCTTACTGTTGAAAACAAGCCTGCTTCGTTGCTACTCTCTGCCAAAGAATTGATTTTTATATTTGAAATGGGCTATGTTTAAAAATGTTACTGATTTATCTTTTATTTTATAATCCACATAGTCAATGAATGTGTAATAACACACAAATTCTTATAGCAAAGTAATGTCAGTCACTAGACTTGACAATTTTACATGAATGAAAGCAGTGCTTAGTAAATTGCTGAGTATTTGAGAACAATACTAATAATTTTTCCCATTATTACTTAAGGCGGCCACAACTGGGGCTGCTCACGTGGACTCAAATGTGAAGATTTGACAGTGTATTTAATAGCTCCACAGTGCAGCTCCTGGTGCCTCATGTTCCGTATTCTCTGAATGCCCAAGGTGATGGAGAGTCACTGGATTACAGAGAAACTAAACTCTAAGAGAACATTTGTTGCTTTGATGTTACAAATTTCAAACAAGAATGCAGTAAAAAAGTAGGCTGATGCACTTCCTAGGACAAAATATGAAATGAAGAAGTAAGGATCCCAATATTTCCTGGTAATCAAAAATTTTCCTCTGATGCAAATAAAAAGTCCAGTTCACAAGAGAGTAGTGAAATTCAATTTTCATAATAATTTCTGCCTTATTGAAAAAATGCAAAGGTCCCTTGATAAAAGAAATGCAAAACTTTCTATCAAGTAAATGTAAAATATGCTAATATAGTGATTGGAAAGTCAAGTGCACATGACGGCTGACGCTGGAGATTGCTTTGGTTCCTCATGTTACAGTTTGTGACGAAGATTAAAATTATTTGACACAGTAATCAGTTCCCCTTTCACTTCAAGTTCAGTGAAAGTAAACTTTCACTCCAAGTTTTTGGAGAGGGTTTTCAATTCATTCAATGTCATTTTATTTAGAACGCTGTATGGTTAAAATAAATGTTTTAATTTTAGATTTATTTATCTTTCCTTAATTTAAATGATTATATGTTGGTTCTTTTCTTTTTATTTATTTTGACACAAAAGCAATAGATTAAAATATTGGGATTGAGAGAATAAACCTAAAATCTCGAGCAAAGACTTGGTGCTATTAGTTCATTTCTATTAGATTACTGATTTTTTTGTGTGTTAACTTGAGTTGATGTAATGTCATATTGAACTCTAGTGAACTCACTAGAGTTCTAGAACTCACTAGAGTGAACTCACTTCATACTGAAGCATAGTGAACTCTACAATATATAAAATTGAAATAGTGCTAACTCATAATTATTCAAACCTAGTATTAAATGCTAGAAACATTTAAAGTTATTACATAAATGAATAAAGGAAAAATATAATTTTCATAAAGAGGTTTGGATAATAGTTGCATGTCCTTAATTTGAAGGACAAATTGTAGGTGAATAAAATCACTGCTTACTGGGCGCGGTGGCTCACAACTGTAATCCCAGCACTTTGGGAGTCCGAAGTAGGCAGACCACCCAAGGTCAGGAGTTGGACACCAACATGGCCAAGATGGTGAAACCTCGTCTCTACTAAAAATACAAAAATCAGCCAGGCATGGTAGTGCGTGCCTGTAATCTCAGCTACTCGGGAGGCTGAGGCAGGAGAATCGTTTGAACCTGGAAGCGGAGGAGGTTGCAGTGAGCCCAGATCGCGCGACTGCACTCCTGGCCTAGGCGAGAGAGCAAGACTCCATCCAAAAAAAAAAAAAAATATATATATATATATATATATATACTGCTGATTTCAAAATACACTACACTGAGTTTCTATTTTAAGGAACAAAGAAATATGAGTCTGTATTCTGAGAACTAAATAGACTGAGTTAAAATATTTCCAAATTTCAAGATCCTGAGAGATGGTCACAAAACCTTGGTATCCTGTAAATACTTGCAGGGTGACAAGTTAATCACTTACCTAAATCTCTCTCAAGAAGTAACATTCTCATAAACTCAGGATTTCACTTCTCTGGCTTTAGTGAATATTCAACCACTCCTCTACTATTTTTCTATCCATCATATCCTAATAGGTTTCCTACATTCCAACCGGGCCGGGTCTATAATTTTCTCTCACCAGAAATACCTCTGATATTGCTGTACTTTAAAATATATATACAGTGCTTTTAAGTTTTGTTCTATCCTTCTTCCAACACAGAAGGTAAGCTCTAAGAGAACAGAGTAGGTGAATATTACATGTACATCTCATTACTAAACTGCCATAACAAAAATAGTTCTAGGAATAGTTAATTATTTAATTTATTTAATTTAATAAATAACATTCAACACATGTGACTTAATTGATAACAATAAATAAACATTTATGATCAATAACAAAGCTATAGTGGCAACCTTGATAATATGACAGTTTAGTAAGTGCATACTATGTGCCAGATATTCCAAAAGGGTTAGCTCATTTTTTTCTTCAATACAACTCTTTTGGAGGTAAAAATAATTATTCCCAGTTCACATGTGAAACGAAAGCTCTAAGATTAGCTTGACAAAGATGTTTGAAGGTATTACACGGGTCACCCAGAACCTTGCCTCTTTTAAGTATTTGATTAGAAGAGCCCAATGGAGATATGCTGCATATCTCTATTATCATCACATCATGCCATGGATTATCAGTGTTCCTTTTACTCCTGGAAATGCACCATTAATGCTTTTAAATCTAATTAGACTAGGGAACCAATTGCAGAAACCCCAGAGCCAATTTAGAAAAGGGGTTTTAAAGATTTTGTTCTTTAAGATCCACTTTTGGTTGTCAGGATGAATGAGCAGTCTAAGAACCACTTTGGGTACCAAAATCTGTATCAGTCAGGGTTCTCCAAAGAAACAGAACCAATAGGATGTATGTATGGAGAGAAAGAGAGAGAGACAGAGATTGAACTGAATTTATTTTTAGGGAATGGGCTCACATAATTGTGGGAGCTGGCAAGTCCAAAATCTGCAGCATGTGCTGTTAGGCTAGCAGGCTAGAGCTTCAGGGAAGAGTTGATGTTGCAGCTCAACTTCCAAGGCAATCTAGAGGTATAATTCCACTTCCATCAGGAACCTCTGTCTTTTTTTCTCTGAAAATATTCAACTTATTAGATGACACCCACCACATTCTGGAGTATAAATGGCTTTATTTCGAAGCTATGATCTACATGTTAACTTCACTTAACAAATACCTTCACAGCATCATTCAGGTCAGTGTTTGTCCAAATATCTGAGTTCTGTGACCTAGCCAAGCTGACACATACAATTAAGCACCACAGGTAGCAAAGCTCAGTTGTGATGGGCCTCCAGAGAAATATCCTCAGAAGGCTTTCAGAATTATCTACCTGAAGGGATAGGAAGGTAGGGCATTTACTCATTAGCCACACCCACACTCCATTGGTTGAAGTTTACCCTCAGGGGCACTAGACACCTTGTACTTACCAGCTGTATTTTCACACTGGACTACATGTCTATGGCACTGGAGAAGTTCCTCTATAAACTTCATAAAAATCCAGGTGTGTATGAGATTGCAGTGTGCTGTCCACAGCAGCTGCAGCTGAAATCATGGCAGGCAGAGAAGATGTGTCTGCCAGAGTTCCAAGTCTGTATTTTTAGCGCTGCCAACATTTGCACCTGTAATTTTAATAGGCTAATAATTATCTCAGACATAACATACCCTGATTAACAACAAATTATTTATTTTTCCCACCTGCTGGTCTTCTAGCATTTTCCTTATCAAATGATGCCAACACTCACCCAATTGCTCAGCCTTTAAAAGTGGGAGTGATGATCCCAATTCTACTCTTTCCTTTGTACTTGCATGTTCTCTTCACTTTACCAGCAATATGCATCCTAAAACTGGATATTTTCCCCATTTCAGCTGCTACCATCCTACTTCCAGTCACTGTCAATTATTGTTGAACAAACCACAATAGGCTTCAACATAAGAGTTTCAAGATATAAATCATATCTTGCCATTTCCATGCTCAAAAGATGCCAATGTCTTTCCATCACAAGTATAGTAAATCCCAAACTGTGGACATGATCTGACTCCTTTCTGACCCTACATCACCATCTCCTATTTCTTTCAGCTTCATTTGTTGAATTCCCATCATATTTCATTCCAATATCTGCTCAAAATTCACTTTCTCAGCAAGTATCCCCAAGAACTCCTTATCTGAAATTGGATACCTTTTCTTTGCCTCTGATGATCACACTTCAGACTTCACTCTGTTTCATTTAGTTTCATATGTTTATCAATACCTGAAATTAGATGCATTTATGTCTGTTCTTTTCCCCATTAAAATGTACTCAGGGCAAAATTTTACCTTATTCTTTATTATCTATGCCTAAAAATGAGAATTGGATACAATTCCAGTAAATTTCAATATATATGTGCAGTAATAATTAAAAGGAAAATTTAAATATTACAGCCTATTTACATATGACATAATTATAATAAAAAGAGATTCATTCAAAAAACATACTGGATATATTTGCAAAAAAGCAAAATAATTGGAGTATGTAATTACCTTAATCACTTCTGACAACATATGTACAACATTAAAATTTTCTAGTAATGCTATTCTTAATTTATACAGAATTTTAACTTATAATGTCTTTTCACTTAAATTTTATCACTTGATGGTTTAAACACTTTCATAAGGGTAAAGAGCCACAATACTATTCAGACATGTATTTTTGCTTATATTGGTTTTATAATTGAAAAAATATGATTACAAAACTTCTTGGCACATATTTTTCTGTATTTTAAAGTAAAAATGTGTACAGTTACTCTTCTTTGTTTTAACAACTCTTAGCAGATTACTTTTCATTCTCAATATGATTTCTTTGTATGCAAGTATTTGGCATCTTAGACTACATGCAATTTGGCCTCAATTAATCTGTGTTTAATACATTTAGTGAAATGAAAATAGAGGACACTGAAATCTGTAGCAGATTCTGTGCCAGAATTATATTAAAGTATCCCACAAGTAACTCATACTGAGGCTAAACAAACTAAAATCAAAAAGCATGTCTCCGACATTAACAATACAAAATTATCACTTGAATTTATAGCTTATAATTTGACATTCTCAATAGGAAAAACAATACTATTTTGAATGTTTAAATCTAGAGCTTAAGAAAAATAAAGCTGTTTGCTTTATATTAACCTTGATCTTTAAGGCATTAAACAGGCATTATTACTATACTGATAACTGGTCTGTGGTTTGTACACAATACTTGTAGGATGTATGAATAAATGAATTGGAAAGTAAATATATTTGGTCTTTTGCTTTGTGAGTGGTCCAAATGTCAACTCTTTCTTTCCCGCCAACTTGAATTTTGGTGAAGTAACTTGAGGAGCTAGACAGAGTTCTAAAAATTGTCTTAAATGGCAAATTTTAGACTTTCCCTTTAGAATGTCAGAGAATCTTCTAATGCAATCTCCTTAGTATCATTTTGGCCTAATGGCCTACATATGTCTATTTTTTAGATAAAGTCTTCTCATTAGCCTTAATGACATAGTATTAGAGAGTTTCATATACATTCCTCTTACACATACAGAACTTGTCAATATATGTCTCCTCATTTTTTAAAAAAGATTTTTTAAATTCCATTCTACTTTCATGTTTAGTTGTTTTTTTTAAAATTTTTTTTCTCCCTCTCTGTCCCCTAACTCGTCAACATTTTCCCGCCACCACCACTTAGGTATGCAATCTGAATAAGATATCAGTGAGATAAGATATTGAAAAAAATCACATTTTCAAATGCCACACCTCACTTCAGACACATACCAAGTATGATTTCTGTTATCAATCCAGGGGTTTTTTGCCTAACTTGGTTTCAGGTTCCATTTGACCATTAGGTGTTTCAATATTATGCTATTTTCCTCTAGGCATAATCATTTTCTCAAGCTGCATTTCTTTCTATTTTTTTCAAACCAAGGAGTGAAATTGATAGTTTTGAACACCCCTAGATGCTATCTTCAGCTCCATGGCGTAGCATCATCACCATCCCACATCTGCACAACACCATCCTGCACAAATCTGCCGCTCCATATGTCTCATCGTGCAAGGAGAATACAATGGCTTGAATTTGGAACACACTCAGAGATTCCCTGGAGACATTCCACAGGAAAAAAATACTGCTCAATCCAACATTTAAATCTTTGCCTAGAGCTACCCCACTCCAAAGAGAAATATAATGAGGATGAAAACACAAGCCCCCAAATTCAATTGCCACATTTTTTTTTTTCCTGTTTTGAGGAGTGTCTCCTGCTCTCCTTGTTGTGGTTCCGTTTTGTTGGTACTGGCAGTTGCCAGATGGGCTTTATTTTTAAATTTAAATGCTTTATTTTATGGCATTGTTGCCCCTTGCATCTTATTCAATGCCAGCTTTTATTCCTTTAAAACACAAATGTTTGGCACATCCTTATATTAAAGATTAGAGACAAGAAACTTACATAGGGAAAATAAGAAAAGTATTCATTTCTATCACACGAAAATTGAGAGAAGCTGGAGCATAGAATGATTATTAAAGGGAATCTTTGAACGTAGCTATGCTTTCGTTTTCATCACAACCAGTGGATAAACTGCTCACAATATGTGGACAATTAGTGAAATCTAAAAGGTAAGCTATAAAAAGGAGGCTCAATAATGCAGAGAACAGAAATGCCTCAAAAACAAGGTTGATATGTACCAGCACCCATACTGCTGCCTTATCAGCACAGCACATGAGCAATTGGCAGAAACTATGACAGGCATAAGGATATCGACATTTAGATGGTAATTTACTCATAACAAAAATATCATTCAACTTGCAAATATAAACAAATAATCTATTTGTAGAAATACTTTTTCTTATATGAGAATACTGATAATCTAATGTTTATTGATAATGATGTCATTTATTGTTTGATGTATATAATTTTCAATAATGTTATTTAAATCTAATTTGGTGGACCAGTCAATTTAAATATTTTATATATATATATATATATATATATATGTACTATTCTGATAAGTAAAGACAAGTTCCTTTGTGTATGCAAGTTATTATCTGAGTTTCAGCTAGAATCCTGATATGAGTAAACTAACTTCTCATCATATCCTTCTGGTACTGAAAATTCTTCCTTTAAAAAATCTATTCATCCATTGATCATCAGTACAAAACCACTTCAATATTGTCTCTCATCTTCATTTAGAATACAGTTATCTGACAATTTCAACATTCAGAATATATTTCACAAGGAAGAGACAGTCATTGGCCTCTAAGCAATAATATAACCATAATAAAGTCTCCACACTGAAGATTATGTAGTCGTTTGCCAATACTTTCACCTTTGTCTTCACGTCCTCCTCCCCAAAACATTCTCTCTGCTTGGAGATTAATTTTTCTCCTTTTAGAACTCAACAAAAGTGCTTCTCTGACTCACAGAGGCAAACTGAGTTGCTCCCTCCTCTGCCTTGCCATTTGTCATCTATTATACCATTTATCTTCAATATGTATTTATTTTTAATTATACTAAAGTACAAGCATTAACGGTCAGAAAAAAGTATTTATATTTGCCAAAATAATTATCTACTGCATAGAAAGAGCTCAATAATAATTAATTAAGTAGTGCATATAATGAATTAAAAAGTATCAGGTTCACACTTTGAGATTATTGACCTTTTCATAGTTCTATCGTATTGAATTTTATAAACAAATAAGAGAAAAAAATATGTGATGCTTTTAGACAAGAGCCAGAGTTTGGGGAATTATTAAGTAGAGATGCAATGGTAATTTTTTTTAAAATGACAGTAGTCATTGTGAGACAGGAATATCAAAGGCAAAAAGTGAATAAAAAATAAATTACAGGCTATTGCAATGGAATATGATCACTGAAGTTCAAAATTACAATCCATAGTCATCAAGCACATTAATGCAGTGAAGTAGGCAACAAAGAGGACAATAGACAGACATTTGACTACTTCGTTCTGTCATTTTTGTATATAACAAATTCTGAAAAAAGAAAACATTTCTATGAACACTGTGGTGTTTGGAATTTTTGAATGAGAAATCTGACAATAAACTGTGGTATTACAAAAGTAAATTTTGTCTTGGTAATATATGACTCACTTGGAAGAAGTACTATATAATGGCCAAAGACTATTTCTCTAGGACAAAATGTTTTTTGTTTGTTTTTGTTTGTTTTAAAGGCACAATAGTAAAAGAAATGTTGTTCTAGAATTGTTGTGCTTTGAATAGAGAAGAGTTACTGTTCATGTTTAAAATTTCAGCAAGGCTTCATTGTTGTATTCAGTTCACCATTGTAGGCATCAGGTTATGGAGCACTTCAGACAATACAGGAAGACTGAGAAGGAGGCAGGAGCCTGATAAGATAGGTTGAATCTTGAAGTAACCAGCAATTTAATTAACTGAAGAAGATAGTTGATTAAGAAAAAAAAAAGCAGGCTGCTCCTACCCAGAAATGCTCTCAGGATTGGTGGATAGTGTCACTAAGTGATTTTCTTTGCCCTCCTCTTATTTATTCTCTGGGTTTTTCAAAACCAAGAGAAAAATGGCAGAGTTGAAGATGGTGTTTGCAACACAATCTGGAGAGTTATTGACATACCAACCACTCTTTCTGTGCAGACTTGCTCCGAAAGAGACGCTCATCCATGATGTAGACATTGCCTCTGAACCAGCAAGGTCTATGCCTGAAAGAGCAGAGCAGAATTTCTTCAGTTAAAAAAAAAGTGTCATTAGAGTTTAATAATATTTTATAATTTAGTGTTATATTGATCCATAATAGTTTCCTTAGTTCAAAGACCAGTCTTGTATTAACAAAATGAAAAGAGAAACTCCTTTCACCTTTTGCCCTCATGACCCCTGGCTGCCATTTTCCTCAATCTCTAATTATTTTATAGTTAATAAAAGAGTTCTTTCTAAAACTTTTGCTTGCGGCTCAGGGTCTGAACTCGTGCTGCTGATTGTACTACTTAATCTGAAAAGGGAAAAAGCTTAATTATACTCTATAAGCATTTCTAAAATTATTTTATTAAATTGGTGACTAATCAAAATCTATTTCTTTGAGAAAAAAAGTGAAAGAAAATTAACTTGAATTTTGAATAGCAAGAGAAGTTTAGTGCATACAAAGTAAATATATTTTTAAATGGAAGGATGACTATTAACTACTATAGATGTGAAAGGTAATTAGATATGCTCTCTTTTTAAATACAAATTTAAGTAAAATATATCAGAATAACACATGATTCACTTTGAAAATAACTTTTGCATGAAGGAGTGCTTTTAGATTTCATCCTAAATTAATAAGTTGATGGACATCTTTATATACCAGCTTGAGTAATTATAAGAAGCACAATAAGGTAAAAGTCAGCAGTAAATGAACACAAATTTGCAGGAAAACTTACCTGTTGTAGCTAAATCTTTAATTAATTAACAAAAATACCTACAACTACATTTTAGCAAGCACAGTTTTACTAACAATATGTATCTTCAATTTTGCACAGAAACATACTTCATTATAAAACCATAGAAGAAAACCTCAGTGTCGTATGGAAAGTGTTTTGCTCCTTTGAGTAAATTGATGGAGAAAGAATTATGTCTTCATGGAGCTGATAGGATATAAGATAAGTTAACTTAAATATAGCTGACATTCAGTTTTCACTAACTTTCTCCCTTAGCTCTACAAATAAACGAGGCCTGGTGCAGTAGTTCGCACCTGTAATCTCAGCACTTCGGGAGGCCAAGGCAGACAGACTGTTTGAGTCAAGGAGTTTGAAAGCAGTCTCAGCAAAGTGTTGAAACCCTGCCTTTACAAAAAATACAAAAAGTTAGCTGGGTGTGGTGCTGTATCAGCTGCTCAGGAGGCTGACATGGGAGGATAGCTTAAGCCAGGGAGGCAGAGGCTGCAGTAAGCCGAGATTGCGCCACTGCACTATAGCCTGGGTGACAGAGTGAGACCCTGTCTCAAAAAACAAATATATATATATATATATATATATATATATATATATATATAAATTGCTCTGCATTCTCAAAAATTCTTGTGTCAACAACGCATTTACTTCAAATATTTTTAAATCAAATACCTTAAAATACATTACTCCTCAAGGGTCAACTAAAAATTTAACCTAGGTTATATCAAGGTATTTTTGTATATACTGATTTTGCTCCACTGACCTGAGAGTCAAAACAGAAAATTTAATGTAACACATTTAAATATTATTTCAATATTTATGTATTTATTTCATTTAGAAATGATT
Organism: Theropithecus gelada; assembly: GCF_003255815.1. NCBI lineage: Eukaryota > Metazoa > Chordata > Mammalia > Primates > Cercopithecidae > Theropithecus > Theropithecus gelada. The sequence goes on along the minus strand of NC_037671.1, from coordinate 93,164,715 downwards.
CTTCCTCTTACAGATAATGACAAGGTAAAGAAAGTTGTAGTTTGTGCAATCCCCCTTTATCCTTACCTCTCCTCGGCTCTTGGATCATCTCCTTACTACACTTCTGCACTATGTCAGCTACTCCATTCTTAAGAAAGTCCTCTCCATTACCTCTTGGTACCATGTGCCTTTTTTTTGTTTGTTTTGTTTTTTTGTTTGAGACAGAGTCTCACTCTGTCGCCCAGGCTGGAGTGCAGTGGCATGATCTCAGCTCACTTTAATCTCTGCCACCCAGGCTCAAGTGATTCTCCTGCCTCAGCCTCTCGAGTAGCTAGGACTACAGGTGCACACCAACACACTCTGTTAATTTTTGATTTTTAGTAGAGATGAGGTTTCACCATGTTGGCCAGTTTGGTCTCAATCTCCTGACCTCGTAATCCACCTGCCTTGGCCTCCAAAATTGCTAAGATTACAGGGCTGAGCCACTGTGTCTGGCCAGTACCATGTGCCTTTGGCAGCTTGTAATATTTGTAATATAGTGCCTACATGCCCTACTCTTCAAGTAGCCTGTGAACACCATGAGGACACGTGCATTTTCCTAACATTTGCATTCCCACTGCAAATGGAGTTAAGAACACATAATAGGATTTCATTCTTTTAATGAATTATGAATATTTTGAATTAATCAAGCAATGTGATTAATATTTTATCTTTTCTAGGTAACACAAACAATGTTTTTAAAATATCTTTTACTTGGAGGCACTCTTTAATGAAATTAAGGGAAAGAGTTACATGTATCAAGGCAGAACATTTCAAAAGACTTTTTCCCACAATATTAGATCAAATTCCTGCAAATCAAATTACCTAGATAACAATCTCTTGGTAACTGTTTACAGTTCCTGCATTTTCCCTAGTAATCAATCAATAAGAGATAGCTGACTATTCGCTAAAATGTCAGGATAGAGGAGGTAAAGAGAGGTAGACACTGTTCAATTTGATATTTTAAGTATATACATTTTTTTTGTTTATCTAACAGCGTGCAAATATTTTCAAGTTGATACTACAAGAGATATTTTTAAAAAGGTAAGTTATGTAATATTTTAGAATTCTCTGCTAACATAGAATAAATTAAAAACCCCTAACAGCGGTACCTAAATAGTACATATTTCAACTTCTAATCTAAAATATACACAAGTAAAATTAAGGTGCAACTATTCAAACTATAACAAATTAGATGAAATCCTGTACTTATAGGTTGTACTAGGGTTCTCTAGAGACAGAACTAATGGAATAAATGCGTATATCTCTATCTGCCCATCTATCTATCTATCTATCTATCTATCTATCTATCTATCTATCTATCTACCTACCTACCTATTTACCTATAAAAGGGAGTTTATTTAGTATTATCTCACAAAATCACCAGGTCCCACAATAGACCATCTGCAGGTTGAGGAGTAAGGAGAGCCAGTCCGAGTTCCAAAAATGAAGAACTTGGAGCCCGATGTGTGAGGGCAGGAAGCATCCAGCATGGGAGAAGGATGTAGGCTGGGAGGCTAGGCCAGTCTCTCTTTTCACATTTTTCTGCCTGCTTGTATTTTAGCCTGGCTGACAGCTGATTAGATTGTGACCACCCGGATTAAGGGTGAGTCTGCCTTTCCCAGCTCATTGACTCAAATGTTAATCTCCTTTAGCAATACCCTCAGGGACACACCCAGGAACGATACTTTTTATCCTTCAATCTTATCAAGTTGACACTCAGTATTGACCATCACATAGGTATATACTAGAAAAAGAGAGGGAGAGAGTAAATGCCTCAACTTCCACGTCCATCTTTGCCTGGCCTGGTTAGGATGGTTATAAAGCATCCCTTACTCTTTGCAGTGTGCATTTGAGGTGTGTGAACAACATCCTCCAGTGGGTATGATGAGCAGCTGCTGGAAGGCTGTAGCATGCTGTGACAGGCCAATGGCATCCCAGGTGTAGTGACTCGGCCATCTGGCTTCCCACTATGTCTGCAGATTTGTGGTCATCTTGAGGTAAGTGTAGCATTTCTCCTTTTATAGCATATACATACAAAATCAGTCTTTCAAGGTTATTCTGATCAGGTTTGTGTCAACCAAACATCAAAGTGCTTGGGGATTTGACAGTAGTGAAGGTTGTTACATAGTTTCTTATTTCTTACATAAGAAAAAGGATGATTACTAGCTCCCATATGAAATATAGCAGTAACGTTAAAAAGGTGCATTTCAATCCATCAATAATTTGCTCAATTTCTTTATTTTGAAATGTGAAAATTATTTTCAAGAATGTAGCAAATTTCACAAAATCATCAACATGGATGATCCATTACCTCAAATTATCCAATAACAGACAGGACATTGTGAAGAAGAAAAATGTCAGACATAGATGAATCCTGTCTACATGCTGTTAGATAAATGTATAGGTCAAAGGAATTGCCCTTCTCAATACCAGGATGGGTATTTTTAAAGAAGATTCAAAGATATTTTTGTCAACCTGTTCTGGTCCACCCACCCACACCTCTTCTCTCCTTCTCTCTCATTTGTGTACTCTTCTGAATACTATGATTCCATAGATCATTATTTTATTATTATGGTAAATGATACCTGCACATTATTTAATCCAATTTTAAAAAATAATTGAATTAAAAATTAGACATAAATGCATAAAGCAATAGAAAATTGTGATTGAGATGGCATGGAATGTTTTCCAAGTTTCAATTTTCAATACTTTGTATCTATCCCAGAGAATTCTTTCCAAATCTCAATTTTCTTATTTTTGTTATTCATCCAGATGTGAATTTTTTAATACATTCAGCAATTTTTATCAAACATGAGTGATTGGGGTTTTTCCAGAAAAGCAATGTTTTTTTTTTTTTTTTTAAGTGTGAGATTTTTTGTGCATGTGTGTGTGTGTGCATGTCTTCTGTAAAGTTATAGAAAGCTCAGTTTTAAAAGGTGGCTAAAAAAAGGAATCAATGAATACAGTGGATTTAAGAGTCACCCATAACCTTGATGCTAGTGGTGGTACAGATGTGTACATTTGTAAAACCTCATGGAACTGAACAGTTAAAATGGATACATTTATTTTATATACATTATGTTTCAATAATTTTTTTTCTTTTTTGTGTGTGTTTTTTGGCTTTTTTATTATTATTATTATACTTTAAGTTCTAGGGTACATGTGCACAACGTGCAGGTTTGTTACATATGTATACCTGTGCCATGTTGGTGTGCTGCACCCATTAACTGGTCATTTACATTAGGTATATCTCCTAATGCTATCCCTCCCCACAATAGGACCCGGTGTGTGATGATCCCCTTCCTGCGTATTAAAGAAAAAAATTAGAAGATTTGAATGCAATCTCATAAGCACAGTTACTTTGTTTTTGCTTCATAAAGGGAAGTTTCCTTGACTATAGTAAAATGTAGATGTTGAAAGATATGTACTTTATGTAGCCTCAAGCTCCCAAACTTCTGAGTGCCACTTTCTTCTCTAATACTTGTCCAGCACAGGTTCACCCACTAAGTCTCCTTCCTACCTGTCTGCAGGGAGTCCATGCTTCTTTTCACCCATTTTTCCTCTCCTCTCCTCTCCTCTCGCCTACCTTTTCCTTCCCTCCTCTCCTCTCCTCTCTCCTCGCCCTCCCTTCTCCTCTCCTTCCGTATTCTTTCTGATATTGTTGCACAGGCATATCTATTGACTATTGCTGAAAATCTCAAGAGAATTCTTCTTACCTCACATGGATTATCACTTCTGTGGATTGCTGCTCCAGGAATCTCTTATAACCTCTACATGGCAATTAGTCAGTTAATTTAGGTCCCACTCTTATATTAAAAACTACAGCAGTTATTTCCCTGCAGTATACCTCGGTCTCCCTGATACACACACACACTATTTTTTTTATTTTTATTTTTTTTAAGAGAGAGGTTCCCACTCTTTCATCCAGGCTGGAGTGCAGTGGTGAAATTATAGTTTATTATAACCTCAAACTCCTAGGCTTAAGTGATTCTACTACCTCAGCCTCCCTAATAGTTGGGATTACGGGCATGCACCACTTGCACAATATAAAAACAAATTATTAGAGATAACATCTTGCCATATTGCCCAGTCTTATTTCAAACTCCTGTTCTCAAGCAATCCTCCAGCTTTGATCTCCTAAAGCGCTAGGATTGCAGGCATGAGCTGCTGAGTCTGGCCCAATATTTAAAGAGTATATTAACATAAAAAAAATGCATTTTTGAATGTATATTCAGCATTTCAAAGTCACCTTTATTATAATTTTGTTGCTAGTTACCTGCATCATTTTAAATCGTGAATGCACACACACACACAAACATTATTATATAGTAAACGCTATGATTCACGTCACTTTTCTCATAATTTATAATTAAAATGATCAATGTATTTACACAAAAGGAAGATGTTCACGTTATTTTCTTTGGTAAATGGGAATTTATTTTGTTTGAATTAGTGCTTGAATATCTAACCATGTTGTTTAGGGGACTCTGGGGATTTTACACTTACTTCTTCAAATAAAAATTGATCAAGGTTGAATATCAAAGGAAATATAGAAAACTATTTAAATATCTTTGGTCTAGAAGCTTCAAAAGTATACAGTAGCAGGTGAGACTTCTAGTTAGAATTTAGTGTGGATTTCTAGATATTTGGCACTATGTAACTACATGAGCAATAATTGGCCCAAAATTTATAGAGTTCTATTAGGAATATCAACTGATAAATGTTTTAGTAAAATGAAATGTAACCATTTATTTATTGTATTCAATAAATATATTAAATACTATATATTGAATATACACAATATATAATATATTGAATATATTTATTAATTCTACAATTTAATATCTGCTTATGTTTTCCTTTACGGCCAATATTATTTTTGGTTTGCTTTCTTCTGTGCTTTTCTTTTTAATATGAGATCTAAGTATATATTTATTATAGAGTGATACAAGCTCATGTCAATTGTTATTTCCAGCTATAAATATTTAAGTATAATATACCAATTATACTTAAATACTTAAGTATAATTGGTGCTTGAAAATTTTCAAAGTAAAATGGAATTTTGAATCAAATAACTTTAGAATTCAACTTGTTTGGAATCCTTATCATAATTGAGCATAAATTTTTCTTTGTCCTCTGAGTCAGTCAATGGGACTTGACTCTTTCACACTGTGTTTTGAAGAGGATTTCTATCTTACAGTATCTAAAGATGAAACTATTAACATTCTTTATTAAAATCAGATGATATTTTATACATGTATGAGGTAATTATCATTAGTAATTATGCAATAATTCCCATAATCAAACAGGAACAAGGTTAGTAGGATTACATTTAAATGTGATTCATTATATATGAAAACTCAATGAACAAGAACTGAATTTGTTAAATGTGCCATCACTGACAGAGAATACATTGAAAATTGAGCAGTAGACCCATCAGTTGATTACTTTTCTTTTTCTTTTTCTTTTTTTTCATTTTTGTGTCATCTACAATTATATATATTATTTGGGTATATACAAATATTTTTAGCGATAAATATCTGTGGAAAATCTATGTAATAATAAATACGCACTCCTCTTGTTACTTGTATAAATTTAACTTGTTCACATTGTTAAGATAATTCCATTTAGGAAAGGTAAATAATAGGTCTTTCACCTTGCTTTGCAAACAATGTCTAACCTGAATTGCTTTAAAGTATTTCAGTTTGTGGGTTAAAAAATACTTAGACTGCCATTAATATTCTCTCTGGTAGAAATAGTCACAGAATTTTTTTTTTCTATTTTCTTCAAATACAGTCAGCTGTGGCTTCCTTCAGGCCTGCTAACCAACCCTGCATAGAGGAGCTATGTCTGACCAAGTTGTAAGAGAAATGATACAGCAATCACCCCTGGTATTCCATGTATAAAAACAGCCTTAGGCTCTTCTCCTAATACATGCTGTTAACACTTGTATATTGCTATTACATGAGATAATGGAATTTTTTTAAAAAGAAAAAAATAAAAACACTAGGGATTTATATCCATTAAAATCCTATTATGGAAATTACACAAGTTCTTTAGTACCCAGGGCTGGCCCTAGGCAAAATCCTGAAGCTGGCACTTGTTCTGGGCCCTGTGCAGGGTTCTAGTCTTAACATCTGTGGAACCAATATGTAAGGTACAAAATAATGAGGGCTTAAGATGCTATCTCACCCAATAGTCCCAGCATTTTTATAAAAAACTAACAAAGCAAAATATTTGATAATTTTTTTGTGTGTGTTGACAAATAGCATCACTTCCCACTCAGTCGCCCAGTATATGTGATATAGTTTAAATCTGTGTCCCCACCAAATCTCATGTCAAACTGTAGTCCTCAAATATGGAGGTGGTGTTTGGTGGGAGGTGGTTGATCATGGGGGTGGATTTCTCATGAATGGTTTACCTCCATTCCTTTGGTGCTGTTCTCATGGTGGTAAGTTCTCATGAGATCCGGTTTTTGGAAGTGTGTAGCACCTCCCTCCTCACTCATGCTCTTCCTCCTAGTCCCACAATGTGAGATGTCTTGCTCCCTCTTTGCCTTCTGCCATGATTGGAATCTTCCTGAGGCCTCCTCAGAAGCAGATGCTGCCATGCTTCTGTGAAAGGAAAATAAATCTTGGGACTCCAAAATCACTAAGCTAAAGGGAATAGTCAAGCTGGGAACTGCTTAGGGCAAACCTGCCTCCCATTCTAACCAAACTCATCCCTCTGCTCACTGAGATAAATGCATATCTGATTGCCTCCTTTGGAAAGACTAATCAGAAACTCAAAAGAGCAACAATTTATCTCTTATCTATCTATGACCTAGAAGCCCCTTCCCAAATTTGAGTTGTTCTGCCTTTGCTTTGACCTTTCTCTCCTCTTCGGACCAAATGAGTTTTCAACTAACATATATTAATTGATGTCTCATGTCTCCCTAAAACGTATAAAACCAAACTGTATTTGGAGCACCTTGAATAGATGTCCTTGGGACCTCCTGGGGCTGTGTCATTGGTGTGCATCCCTAACTTTGACAAAATAAACTTCCTAAATTGACTGAGACCTGTCTCAGGTATTCAGGGTTTGCACTCCCTGTACAGACTGCAGAGCCATGAGCCAATTAAAGCTCTTTTCTTGTAAATTACCCAATATCAGGTATTTATTTATAGTAATGTGAGAATGGACTAATAGAGAATATTGGAACCAAGGAGTGGAGCATTGCTATAAGGAGACTTGAAAATGTGGAAGCGACTTTGGAACTGGGTACCCAGCAGTGGTTGGAAGAGTTTCGAGGGCTCAGAAGAAGACAGAAAGATGAGGAAAAGTTTGGAACTTCCTAGAGACTGATTGGATAATTATGAACAAAATGCTGGTAGTGATATGAATAGTGAAAGCCAGGCTAATGAGGTCTCATATGGAAATGAGGAACTTTTTGGGAACTTTAGTGAAGGTCACTTTTTTTAATGCCTTAGAAAGAACTGGGCTGCATTGTGCCCTGCCCTAGGGATCTGTGGAATGTTAAACTTGAGAGTGATAATTTAGATTATCTGGCAGAAGAAATATCTAAGCAGCAAAGCCTTCAAGAAGTTTCATGACTGCTTCTAACAACCTATCTCATGTACATGAGCAAAGAAATGACCTAAAGTTGTAACTGATATTTAAAGGGGTGCCAGAGAACAAAAGTTGGGAAAATTTGCAGTCTGGCCAAGTGGTGGAAAAGAAAAGACCATTTTCAAAGTAAGAATTCTGAAAGGGTGCAGAAATTGCATAAGTGAAAAGAAGCCAAGTGCTGACAGCCAAGACAGTGGGCAAAAAGACCTAAGAGACATTTCAGAGACCTCCATGGCAGCCCCTCCCATCACAGGCCCAGAGGCCTAGGAGGAAAGAATGGTTTCATGAGCCAGGCCCCAGAGCTCTGCTGCCCTGCACAGCCCCAGGATGCTCCTTGCATCCCAGCCACTCCAGCTCCAGCTCTGGCTCAAAGGGGCCCAGGTACAGCTCAGGCCACTGCTTTATAAGGTGTGAGCTTTAAGCCTTGGCAGCTTCCATGTGGTTTTAAACCTGTGGGTGCACAGAATACAAGAACTGAGGTCTGGGAGCCTCTGCCAAAATTTCAGAAGGCTGCTGCAGGTGTGTTGCCCTTATGGAGAAATTCTATTAGGGCAGTACAGAGTGGAAATGTGGGGTTGGTGCCCCCATATAGAGTCCCCACTGGGGCACTGCCTAGTAGAACTATGAGAAGAGGGCTTCCATCCTCCAGACCCCAGAATGGTAGATGCACAGACAGATAGAAAAGCCACAGGCACTCAGTACCAGCCTGTGAGAGCAGCCATGGTGGCCCAACCCATCAAAGTCACAGGGGTGGAGCTGCCCAAGCCTTTGGAAACCCACCTGCCATATCAGTGTGCCCTGGATGATGTGGGGCATGGAGTTAAAGGAGATTATTTTGGAACTTTAGGATTTAGTGACTGTCCTGCTGGGTTTTGTATTTACACTGGGGCCTGTGGTTGCTTTCTTTTGACCAGTTTATTTTCCCCTTTCAGAATAGTAGTATTTACCCAACGCCTGTGTCCCAATTGTATATTGGAAGTAAGTAACTTTTTTTTTTTTTTTTTTTTTTGAAACTTACAGGCTCATAGGTGGAAGAGACTTACCTTGTCTGTCATGGGATTTTGAACTTTGGACTTTTGAGTTAACGCTACAATGAGTTAAGACTTTGGGGATTATTTGGAAAGCATTATTGTATTTTGAAATGTGAGAAGGACATGAGATTTGGGGGAGCCAAAGGTGGAATAATATAATTTGGATCCTTGTTCCCACCAAAGCTCATGTCAAACTGTAGTCCCCAGTGTTGGAAGTGGGACCACATGAGGTAGATTTCTCATGAATGGTTTAGCATATCCCTTTAGTGCTGTTCTCATGATGGTGAGTGAGTTCTTTGACATCTCGTGTTTAAAAGTGTGCAGCACTTTCCCTCTTGCTCTCTTTCTTGCTCCTCTTGCTGCCATGTGAGATGCCTTGCTTCCCCTTTGCCTTCTGCCATGATTGGAATCTTCTTGAGGCCTCCCCAGGAAAAGATGCTACCATGCTTCCTGCATAGCCTGCAGAATCATGAGCCAATTAAACCTCTTCTTATAAATGACCCAGTCTCAGCTATTTTTATAGTAATTTGAGAATGAACTAATACAACATGTTTGGACTTTTTTGACACTTCATCTTCACTATCATATGCAGCTGTTATCAAGTCCTGTTGATTCTCCATCCTAATGATGTCATATGTTTCCCCTTTTCTTCTTCACACACTGATAGTGCTTTATTTCATATGTTCATAATATCTCATGAAACAATTATAATACCCCCCACACAACCTCTACCTCTAGTGGAAACACATATGACAGGTTATTTTATCTCATCTTTTTTCTAGTTGTTTGTTTTTGTTTAATTACTTGTTTGTTGTTTGTCATTTTCTGTGCTTGGAATTTCCTGTTCCTAACTCTCTTCATCAGTCTGGATTGAAACAATTCAAATATAATCTGCCGACTCTGCAGTGAGTGAATACTTACTGTTCTTTTGATCACCAACACTTGTTTCTAACACATTGAATGAACAAACAGATGGATGAGATAAAACCAAAGGAAAGTATTTCAAACAGTGCCCAGGTGGTGAGGACCTTACATGGCCAGGTGTTGTCATACTGCAGTGAGTAATGGAATTAATAGGAGCACGTTTTCAGAAGAAAAAAACATCTGTACAGGTCACATGTTAACATGCTTCTAAATGACTAATCCGTTGAAAAATGTCCTTTCTTTCTCTTTTTAGTACAGATATTTTGATTTTGAGTCTGTGTTCCATGGGATAGCTGAGTAGTTCAGTACATTTTAAGTTTACTTGTTTTCAAGTTGGATAGATGCTGAAGGCTCCCATCCACCTTCTACTTTCAGGACTAGGGCAACATAGAAAAACTGACACAGATAAAGAAGGGAGAGATTTGTGAATGAGTTTCGTAAAATCGATTAGGGAGGGATAGGGATTGAATGAGAGATGGGAGTGTCTGTTAAAGGTCCACTAACCCAAATCATATGTACAAAACCCTGAGTATGAAATAATTTAATACAAGTTATTTATTCATTTAGTTCCATGACTAGGTTTCCCTTGCTCTGATAAAGTGATTACTTCTTTGTGCCAATCTTATTTGACAAGATTCAAGAATACATTTCATACAGTATTTTCTTTCCACAGTGTTTTGTTTTTTCATTAATAAGATGACATTTGTGTGGTTTTTAAATCAAGAAAACCTAAAAGCACAAAAATTAATGTAATCTTCTCTACTGCTGTGAGACAGATTCAATTATTCTACCACTCTGGACACCTTATTCTCACATGAATTTGGACAGTTATCTTGCAGTGTCAAATGTGATCAGGTAGATTTATGCCTCTCTTTGTCTCTTGTGTACTCTGTGAGAAAGAATATAATATCTATCTATTTTACTACCCTAAACTCTACCCTAAACTTGCACAGGTAGAGAAAAATCCTAGCATGCACGACTTAGGGAGAAATTATGTAAAGGGAGAATTGGGGAAGATCAGACATTTAGAAAGATGCTAGTTTCAGAAGACCTCTGGTGGTTTTATCCTGGTCTTGCTCTACCACAGCTACTGCTCATATCTTTTTCAAATATCCTTAACAACCAACGTTGTCTTAAAAATTGTTGAAAGGGTATAAATTTTGGAGAGAGAACTCTAGTGTATCAACTGTATCATTTACTATCTTTCTCCTGTCCTCATGTGCTTCTTTGGTAAGCACATTTGGTAAGCATTTGCTTAGTAAGTGATGCTCTTATTTATGAATCATTCCAGTAACTGGCTGAATCCTAGTGATCTTGAACACAATTATCCACATCTGAACAACAGCAGCTAAGCTTTCTTTGACTAAAGTCATACAATTAGATAGTAAAAATACACCCGTACTTTTACATCATAAATCAAGTTTCCAGCCATGTTGCTACATTTCCTGGTATAAATTCACTTTCTACTTTTCCAGACAACTAAACTCACAACTTCTTTACTCTCTCCAAATGTCCCATATTATTATTTTTTTTAAAACCCGAACACCAAACTTGACATGGTCACTCATATGATTGAATCATATGCCTTATTGAAAAAATTAGAATTAATTGGTCCAATTTTCTTATTTTCCCAAGACTACCTCTATAAATCCGATACCATTTATACCTATATTTTCAGTGCTTCTAACTATTTCAATAAAAAGAACTTCTGGTCTTGCATCAGAGTTAAGCCCCTTGATTTGCACTCTAAATTTCATCCTCTATAATCTACTCTGGAATGTTTTCTTCTACATTGTCCATTTCTCCCACTCCGTTCAAATACTTCCACTATTGCTGATATAAAAACAACAAAAAATACTTAAATCCATTCAGGTCTTAAAACGAACACTGATATTCTCTGCTCTCCTCTTTTAAAAACTGAATAAAGTCCATATCTCCATTTTTCTCATTTACTTATTAATTCGTTCTTATTTTCCATTTTTCACTCCAATAAAACTCTGTATATTTTCTGGTCACACTTGAATATAAACTCTATATAAAGGCAAGACTTATATATATGCAATCTTTTGGCTAAAATATTGAAAATGTGGATGAGGAAATGCTTACCCTGGCAGTTCAGCTAAGGCCTAAGAGATTTCATTTGTTTTACATTCCACACAGAAACCTGAAATTATTGATCACTTTTTCAAAAATAGTTACCTCTTAAAAACCTTTGGTAGTGTTACTTCTGGTACAGCAAGGAAAAATTATTACGCTGCCAATAACTGAAGTTCCCTAGTATTATTAGAACATTTCCTTTCTTCTATGATGCCAGAGGCACTCTAAACTTAGCCAGTGGGGGGTTTCTGATTTAAAATTTAGGCGAGAATAAAAGAAAATATTCCACGTGTCTAGGTGCACTATGGATGAGGAGAGAAAGTCATAGAATCAAGACTGTGTAGGATAGAGGAAATTTTTCATGGATCAGAACACTCTAAAAAGGATTTAATATGGGGCTTAAAATTTTGAACAGTATCATCCCTGTGGAGATGAATGCAAATTTCTGTGATCAGTCCCTTGACACATATACGTAAACACACATATATAAAAATGCACATACCTCAAAACAGACAATAATAAATTTCCTACTTCTTGTAGTGCTCAATAGGGATTGGAGGGGAAGAAAGGAAGGAAGGAAGGAAGGGAGGGAGGAAGGAAGGAAGGAAGGAAGGAAGGAAGGAAGGAAGGAAGGAAGGAAGGGA